>NC_068453.1:19887279-19927279 GCF_023373465.1 Oncorhynchus keta
GTGTCTATAGAGGACGGAGCACAGCCACACTCACTGTCACAGGGATAAGGGTCTACCTTAGGGACGTTGTGATCGCTAGCTACCTTCTTGCACTTTAAAGGAGATGAGGCTGAACAGCGTTGGAGCTGTGTTTGTGTTCGTGTGTACACATAAAGAGCTTTGGTACTGTATGTGGTGTCACTGCAGATCAAGGACCGCGAAAATATTTACAATCACTCAAGTGGACCTATTCAGTACAACTGACCACATTGTAGAGTGCTGATTGCAATATTGTAAAGGACAAAGGATTACACGTTTTTCAATATCCAGATATTGTGAATTCATCATTGATGGCAGCTGTTCAAGTAGTTTCCATGTGCTTTGACATGGAACATGGGAGAAAAATACATTTTGACCTGCACATGAGTCCGCAAACAATCTAAACAGTTTATTTTTTTAAGTGCAGAAAAATGTCTGGCAGAGTTCAGGAAGTTTACTATTTAAAGTGATCGCCTGGGTTTATACTGTAATTACTCTCACCACGAGCCGCCATCAGCCAGCAGAAGAAGCGGATTGCAAACGGGATAGCTGATCCACAGTAACAGCCTGTTAACATGGAGCGGCATGTCTCCACCCAAGACATGCCGAGGGAGGTTGGTGGGAATAAGAGTCAGTCGGGGAGAACTGAGAGAGTTGTCAAAAAAAAAATAGAAAAACATACTATTTGGAGAGACAAGACAATAACAAAAGCCTTCTCGCTGGCTTTCATTTGTCACCTGTTCCTTCGTCGTCATTACATCTCCTTAAATAGCACTCTTATTTCCATCCGGACATTTCTACAACCAGACAGAGTACAAGAAGGGAACGAAAGAGCATTATGAGCACCGAACATTGCTTGTGGCTGGCAGCCCTTACAAACAGACAGCCAGTCTCCCTCTCCTGAAATAGTTAAGGACAAGTATGGAGGAGTGACAACGTGCTCGGTCTTTATGAGTGAGTTTAGGGTTGAAATGAGAGAAAGCAGATGGAAATCAGTATGCTGGAGAAAGTGTTATTCCGCCTTGGTTCTTCAACGTATGGCAGGTTTCAGAGGTTCAGCAGAAAGTATTAGAGGAATTCACAAACTGTAAGTCGCTCCTGATAAGAGCATCTGCTAAATGACACTATTTTTTATGCAAATGTAAAGTATGAGTGGGTCAGATTGTTCTTACAGATACACCTAAGCCAAATACATTTAAACTCTGTTTTTCAAAATTCCTGACATTTAATCCTAGTAAAAATTCCCTGTCTTAGGTCAGTTAGGATCACCACTTTATTTTAAGAATGTGAAATGTCAGAAAAATAGTGGAGAGAATGAGTTATTTCAGCTTTTATTTCTTTCATCACATTCCCAGTGGGTCAGACGTTTACATACACTCAGTTAGTATTTGGTAGCATTGTCTTTAAAATGGTTTAACTTGGGTCAAACGTTTCATGGTGGCCTTCCACAAGCTTCCCACAATAAGTTGGGTGAATTTTGGCCCATTACTCCTGACAGAGCTGGTGTAACTGAGTCAGGTTTGTAGGCCTCCTTGCTCGCACAAGCTTTTTCAGTTCTGCCCACAAATATTCTACAGTATTGAGGTCAGGGCTTTGTGATGGCCACTCCAATATGGTGCAGTGGTTTCTTCCTTGCTGAGCGGCCTTTCAGGTTATGTCGATATAGGACTTGTTTTACTGTAGATATAGATACTTTTGTACCTGTTTCCTCCAGCATCTTCACAAGGTCCTTTGCTGTTGTTCTGGGATTGATTTGCACTTTTCGCACCAAAGGACATTCGTCTCTAGGAGACAGAACGAATCTCCTTCCTGAACGGTATGACGGCTGCTTGGTCCTATGGGTTTTATACTTGCATACTATTGTTTGTTCAGATGAACGTTGTACTTTCAGGCGTTTGGAAATTGTGCCAAAGGATGAACCAGACTTGTGGAGGTCTACAATTTTTTTGCTGAGGTCTTGGCTGATTTCTTTTGATTTTCCCATGATGTCAAGCAAAGAGGCTCTGAGTTTTAAGGTAGGCTTTGAAATACACAGGTACACCGCCAGACACTGCCAATTGACTCAAATGATGTCAATTAGCCTATCAGAAGCTTCTAAAGCCATGACATCATTTTCTGGAATTTTCCAAGCTGTTTAAAGGTACAGTCAATTTAGTATATGTAAACTTCTGACCCACTGGAATGTTTATACAGTGAATTATTGTCACGTTCGCTGGAATAATTATCGGACCAAGGTGCAGCGGATGTTGAGTTCCACATAAGTTATTAGAAAGTGAAACTTAGCAAAACAAAACAATAAACAATAAACTAACAACGAACCGTGACCACAGAGGTGCTACGTGCACTAACTCAAAACAATATCCCACAAACACAGGTGGAAAAAATGCTACTTAAATATGATCCCCAATTAGAGACAACGATTACCAGCTGCCTCTAATTGGGAATCATACCATTCACCAACATAGAAAAACAAAACTAGAACCCACATAGAAATAATCAACTAGACTAACCCCCAGTCACGCCAGTCACTAGTCACGCCAGTCACCCCAGTCACTATGGTCAGGACGTGACAATTATAAGTGAAATAATCTGTCTGTAAACAATTGTTGGAAAAATTGCTTTTGTCATACACAAAATAGATGTCCTAACTGACTTGCCAAAACTATAGTTTGTTAACAAGACATTTGTGGAGTGGTTGAAAAACGAGTTTTAATGACTCCAACCTAAGTGTATGTAAACTTCTGACATCAAATCTATATGTCCTATATACCTACCTCTCTGTCAACGAACAGAACCAGGGTAATATGCTTGTGTGTTGCACACAAAGCCCGCCAAAAAAGATAACTTAACAACGGCCTTATAGCATTAGCTGTGGGACGTCAGAGGTCCACAACATGAATACAGCCGTAGACTCCATTGGCACATCACAATAGAGTCGGTCTTAAAGTGTCGACCAGAGAAGGTGCCTCACTCATCAGTGTTAGTGTGGTAGAGTGGACTTGCTGCGGGCAGATGATGAGCCTGGTCGAGCTCCAACCGTACAGGGACCGCCTTCTGCGTAGCCTAGAGGAATGCTGGGTAACAGTAGCTAATCATCTGGATGGGCCTGGAGGTGCCAAGGTCACACCACATAATTATATAGTAAATACTTAAGTTCCTTCTTCGATCTGCAGAGCCCTCTACAGGTATCACTCTATAGAAATCAATTTCCCCCAGTGTTCTAGTGATTGGACGCTGTTGCTTTCCACAGAACTGCCTGGTTTCACAGAATGTGCTCCGACATGATTGTTGTGATGAGACTTCTCTAGCTGTCAGGAGGGCTGTTTCTTACAGTCCAGGCTTAGGTGGAATGTGAGGCAGAGAACACCAGTATCCTTCTTTAAGGGCAAGAACGAGATGTGTTTGTATGCCTGTTTATATGCCTGTTTTGTTGAGGAATTGTATGGTGTCCAACGCATGATGAAAATACATACTAAATGCTAGATTCATATTTGTAAAACACAATCGCTTGGCTATTGTCAAAATCCAAACAATTAAAATTGTTTTGGATTTTGTTTTCTCCATCTGATAATGACATTTTCACAAGCATCTCCTTGTCACGACCAACGAATATGACTTCTCATGAGATGCTTTGCCATCATATTCCACATTGGATCCCCCTTCAGAAACGATGGGATGGTATGAGCCGTGGTCAGGGGATTACACCAGCTGACATATCTGGGGCGTTGGATTTCTGCCTCAGTGCCTGTCTAGGGGAGCAAGGCTCTGGTGATTGGCACGGCCATGTCCTCAAGGTCATGTTTGTTTTTCCCACTCACCCGTCTCTGTAGATTACTGTGGTAATATATCTCCTGTCAAAATGTCACCCATCCCCCCCAGCTCTGGTCCTTAACCAGTACACACATCTAAAGATGGTTTCCACCACATGTCCCCTTCATGTTGTAACCCAAGCCAGGGAAATATTTATTTTATTTGTATTTTTTATTTTACCTTTATTTTATTAGGCAAGTCAGTTAAGAACAAATTCTTATTTTCAATGACGGCCTATGAACAGTGGGTTAACTGCCTGTTCAAGGGCAGAACGACAGATTTTGTACCTTGTCAGCTCGGGGATTTGAACTTGCAACCTTCCAGTTCCAATGCTCTAACCACTAGGCTACCCTGCCGCCCCAGAACACAAACCTTGTATGTATGTTTTGTCTCCCGTCGGAATACTAAGAGATGGAAATGTAATCTCTCCCTTTGGCATCGCACTGAGCTGAGGGTTGGGCTTGGTCGTGATCGCAGACCATAGCTCTCAGGAACCCGGCCAAGGCTGCATGGGGCCTTATATTCATTACAGGGCAACGAGACGGATCGCATCATTCACCCAGCTGCTGCTCGAGACCCATTCAAAACGGCCAGCGTTAAGAGCGAATAAGCGATAAAGGTCTACCTGGTCAGAATACAGATGAGTTCTAGAGGAGGCATCTGATGTGAGGAAGATGGAGACAGACTCACATGTGTTCAGGCAAGCAGAGAGGTGGAGGGAGAGAGGGAGATGGAGAGTGGTGGATACCCTAAGTGGAAATGCAGGATGGAGGATAACACGGTGAAAAGAAAGATGAGGGGAGGCGGGTGAAAAGCAGGCGCCACGCCGGGAAAATGAATACTTATGTGAAGCACCACAAAGGGGTGGTTGTTCGTTGCAGATGGCTGACACATTGTAGGAGTCACGAAAGCAAACTCTCATTTCGCTGAAAGCGGTGGTTTGTAATATCATAACGACAATGTCATTGTGTTCCTACGATGACGGTTATTTTCTCACTCATCCAGCTGAGCGGTGGAAGTGGTAGCGAGCCCATTGATTTGCTCGAAACCATTGTTCTGTGGTTATTTGTCACAACCCTACTGTGCTCTGTGTGTACATTGAGTAATATACACAGGAGAACAGCTGGAAATGTTGGCAGTGCTAAATCTAATGTGTGTGGCAAGATTCAAAGCAATCCCACTAGTTACTTACTGTAGCATAGACACTCAAACAAGTTTACACACACACACACACACACATGCACGCACGCACGCACGCACGCACGCACGCACGCACGCACACACACACACACACACACACACACACACACACACACACACACACACACGTTTGTTATTAAAGCACATGAAAGTACATATGTTCCAGAAGGCATTTCTGCCAAAAAACGCATTTTGATTCAAAAAAGTTACATTCAAATGGCTTTTAAAATGTATTCTAATGGCTCTCCTGTGAAGTAGTGACGCGCGACATACGCCTAGTTTCCTGAAACGAGACACAAATTGCCTCTGAATTGTAGTGCCTTTGTGTACCTGCCAGTGCCAGCCGGAGGAAATAGCTTTTAATCTGTACATCAAACGCCCGCCAATTGCTCCTTAACAGTAATGGGGGAATGAATAGGGAATCACAAACTCCATCTCCACCTCCTGACACCGTCAAGATGGTGCAGATAGCTCTCCATCACAGCAGAACCTTGAGACGTACGCTGCAAGGACAGATCTTATTTGCATTTTTTATTTATCCATTTTGAAGTAATATGTTCTGTGATTCTGTGAATTTCCATCCATATGTTTATTGGATATTGTTTTTGGATTTTAGAATACATTTTTAATCCAAAATACAGTCAATCGATCACATTTGTTATGTTTCAAACATTATTTACAATGACATGAGACTTTGAAGTAGTATTGAAAATCCCCTGCTGTGACCCTAACTAGAACACTCCTCCACATCATCCACCTCCTCCACAATGGAGTGCCTTTCACACCGCAGTGGCAGGCAGCATCTGTGGGGAGGAGATCCCCAGCTGGTCCCCGTCCCTGGTCTTCATCTCATGACTCGGTTCCACCGGCATCCTAATGAACACGACCAATCGGCTGTGAAAGCGCTCAATCGATAATGGAAATATATATATATATATATATATATGTGTATATGTGTGTATGTATATATATACATATACATACACACACACACACAAACAAACAAACAAACAAACAAACAAACAAACAAACTGAGCTGATGGGAAAATCAACTTCACTGTGCCTTGGTTCTGGATACCGCCATTTGAGCCCATTGCCGTGCACATTGATTGGCTAGAAGAATTTAAACGCAAATGCTATTGGTCTTGTTTGCGCCTGGCTTGTAAAGTACTCTTAAAAGAAAATGGATGCACTCAAGAACACAATAGTATCTGACTGGGCTAGTTTAAAATGTCTCTTGAAAACAGGAACTGACCTGCAGTAACTAGTCTCAATTCAGTTCTATGAACGTTGGTTTCTTTTTGTTGTTCCACATTAACATGCTCCGTCTGTCTCTTCCTCAGCTTTGAACTATCTCAACTACGTGCAACTCCTGTGTAAAGAAGAAGAAGCAGCATTGGAGGAGCCCCTAGCAGCAGGCACCGTCGAGTTAAAGGTTAGTCTCTGTTCCCTCGTACTCAAAGACAGGCAAACAAAGCAGACACCCTGTCTCAGTGGAAATGACACAGGTCCACAGAGCCACTCTGGCTATTCACTGTCTCAGACCCCAAGGATCTCCAACCCCTATGGGCAAATAACCTCAGTCGCCTGGTTCCTTACCCTTAAATGCCAATGACCACAAGGGGACAATCCCGAAAAGAAGAAGAATTCCACAGAGATTTGTTTCACAATGTACAAAGACTAACGCTAATTGGTATGTATTATTCCACACATTTTGTGTATACATGCATGAAACAACTCATAGAGGCCCCCATTGCACTTTTCTAATAGAAAAGACACATCAAACAGTGGTACGCAGCACTGAAAGCCTCATTAGTACTGTAGAGTAAGACATGTGATACTACAGCCTCTGGACACCATAGCTCATTCATTGTCTAAAGACTTGGACTAATAAAGTATTGATTTGATCTATTAGAGCAGGAAAGGCACAAACAGACTATATACATTAGGCTATAATGCAAAGAGCTCCGTTGAGCTCCAAGTAGGAAGATGAATCATGTTAATGTCATGCTGTGACAAACAATAACAGCCAGAGCAACATTTTCAGATCCAACAACATACGCGAAAATCCTCTCTCTCAAGCTAGGGGAGACTGAGCGTGTGGCCAAGGGCACAACATGGCGACCCAGGTCATCATACATGACAAAAACAAATATTACAACACCACACACTGTTGATGAACATCTTATTTGAATAAAAAGCAGGAAAACAAATGAAGAGTGAAAAAAACAATGAAGATGGAGGCTTAAGGGAGTTTTATCATCACACACAAGGTTTCCAATATGGCTTGAGAAGGAATTAATGAATTCTGATTAAACCAGTGTTAATATAAGCCAGGCAAATCATATGGAGTCTTATCCTGGTGTAAGTTTATCCAATAGGGAACTCTGTCCTGGTGTCTGTTCACTGTTCCCTCCCTCGCACTACACTACACTACACTACACTACACTACACTACACTACACTACACTACACTACACAATACCACTCTTCTATAACAACATGTACATCCAGCTGGCGAGGCAGGTGCGGCGGGGTTGAGTGGCCATTTGCTGAGGCGTTGTGGCTGATTCAGGCCTTGTTAAATTCCATTTTGTTTGTGAGCGGTGCTGAGCTCGGCCTCCCCTGGGCGTATAAGGGCAGACTCCGAAGCCACCGCACCGACTGGGGACCGAGGGGAGCGGTCACAATTTTTCATCCTTATTACCCATG
Organism: Oncorhynchus keta; assembly: GCF_023373465.1. Lineage (NCBI taxonomy): Eukaryota > Metazoa > Chordata > Actinopteri > Salmoniformes > Salmonidae > Oncorhynchus > Oncorhynchus keta. The sequence continues at coordinate 19,895,019 of NC_068453.1, forward strand.
ACATATCCAAAGTGGCAGAGTGCGGCCCATGGAGATATAGAGGGAGAGAGGGAGAGAGGGGAAAAGATAGAGGTGGGTACCTCAGGAGAACCAGGGAGTCTGTCTCCTATCCTCCCTCCCCCTCATGAACCTCTGAGCAGGGCCCCAATCTGCCTGGCTAAAACAATGCAATTCAATGACGGCGATTAGGTACATCTACAAGGTGACTTCCATATGGAAGAAGAGGTAGTTGGACGGGGGTGGGTGTCTTGCCTTCAGCCACGTGACATGATTGGAGAGGTTTTCTTCACTGAATGAGTCCCCCCTCTCCTCTGCCCTCCTTCCCACGGCGGAGATTAAGATCGCTTGTTGTAATTATTGCTCCTTGAGGCAGCCTAATTTTGCCAAGGAGATAGCATCACACCAGTCAGGTGCTTCAGAGGGTATCTGGCATCAGCTGTTGTCGTCCTCTCGGTGTTCCATACGGCATTGTTTTGTGATACATGTCTGTTGATCGACTGGCTTCTCTGGCTTCTGGGGCGCTGCCAATCCCCCGTCTGTCTCCAGATTCGCTCTCCTTCACTAACCATGTATTAGGAAAAAAGAAGGGGGAAATAATCACACGCAAAAGAGCCAGAAACCCTGAGGTGTCTGGGATGTCTGCCACCTGACGTACTGCATCAATCATCTGCCACCACAGTCCCATGAAACATCTGTCTTAGACACACCGGGAGCCTGGCCGCCTCCCATCCAAACACAGGTGTTTGACACGCACATTCAGCTCTGCCCAACGAGCAGCCATCTTTTACCGTCAGGTACAGTAATGTAAGGATTAGAGAACACAAATTAACAGGAATAAATGCATACATTCAGAAACCTTCACAGGTGTACGATATGTCATATAGTATATGCATTACAGGAGAAAAATGGGCACAACAGTTATTTGCTTTTCAAGTGATGTTCAAGCAAGCAGCATCATCACTAGAGAGCTCCTGTTATGGTAGTGACATTGAATGTTACAGTGATGACACTGAGAGTTATGGCGGTGACATTGGGAGTAACGGTGGTGACATTGAGAGCAACGGTGGTGACATTGAGAGTAACGGTGGTGACATTGAGAGTAACGGTGGTGACATTGAGAGTAACGGTGGTGACATTGAGAGTAACAGTGGTGAAATTGTGAGTTACGGTTGTGATATGGAAGGTTACGAGCAGATGCAGAGCCGGACTCCTCTACGGGTTCTCTCTGGGGAATGACTCCCCACCGAGAAATAATCTGCACCCATGATAAGTTTCATTGGCTGTTCAGGGCCAATGTTCTAATTCTCCAAAGACGAAGCTCAGCTCAACCCCGTTACAGATGTGTGTCACTGCAAATCACCCTCAACAGCACATGCATCACCCTGTCTTTCCCCAGCAGATCTATCGGTGACTCTTTCCTGGGGTAACCGCAGTCAGTTCAAGCACTCGGCTGATCTATTGCCCTCGCTCAGCAGTGGAGTAGGATCATTAGTTGGGTGTATTTTCTGTCTGGGAAAGCATAACGAGGAACGAGCAGCAATCGCTGTGGGTGTGAAGATATAAAGCCTGCTTGCTATCATCAACGAGCCTTAATGATCCTCAAAAAACAGACTAGTGTATATGATCACATCTTATAGGCTGAATCCAGGCTGTATCACATCCGGTCGTGATTGGGTGTCCCATAGGGCGGCGCACATTTGGCCCAGAGTCGTCCGGGTTTGGCCGGGGTAGGCCGTCATTGTAAAGAAGAATTTGTTCTTAACTGACATTTAAATGTAAATTATAAGAAGTGACCTCTATTAATTTGCTCTAATTGTGACGGAGTGACATGCTATTAAGGAACATGGAGAATGGAATCTCATAAGCATGAAGTTACATTGGTCATTGGGAATTGCCTCAACATTGGTGACCTTTGGCTCCATTTACTACAGTTGAGCAGGTTAATGTACGTTGTCACCGTGCGTGGCTACTCATGCGTGGATTCATGTTAATGTGTGAGTGATATTAATTGGAAGAGGATAAATTAATTTAATCCGTGTTAATTATTAGACTGACCTTTATTTAAATTGGCTATTGTGACTGTTTACAAGTCTCTAATCTCAATGTCATGTAGAGTGTGTGGGTCAATAAATTTTTTCTGGTATGTGTCTGTGTGTGTGTGTGTGTGTGTGTGTGTGTGTGTGTGTGTGTGTGTGTGTGTGTGTGTGTGTGTGTGTGTGTGTGTGTGTGTGTGTGTGTGTGTGCGTGTGCGTGTGCGTGCGTGCGGGAGAGGGAGTGCTCAGTGGCAGATCGTGATAAACCCTCAATCTTTACGTAGGAGCTGCTACAGTTCAGGTCTCCCCTCTTCTGCGCCCAAATTATTATTTTTCTCTCTCGCTCTTTCTCTCTCATTATTTTGCTCACTCTCCTCCATCTAACTCTCTCTTCCTCTAGCTTTTCTTCCCTGCTTTCTCTCTCTTGGTCCTCCACTCATCCGTTCTTTTCTCTCCCTCTATCTGTCCAGGCCCTCTCCCCATATCTCTCCCAGCAGGTCACAGCCCCTTCTGGTCTGAGCATAGACACTAGGGGGAGACCCTGTGATGTGGCCAGCTACAGTATTCCCACACTGGGCCACTTCACCACCATCATGCTGGGCCTATCTACTGTCAGACTCCCCACTCTAACCACACACACTGCTCACTCCACCAACCACAGCACGACAATGAGTCACGCTATCGGGAAAGGCAGAGAGTAGTTGGAAACATGAGAGTGTCACACCCTGATCTGGTTCACCTGTCCTTGTCCTTGTTATTGTCTCCACCACCTCCAGGTGTTGCTTATTATCCCCGGTGTATTTATCCCTGTGTCTCTCTGTGCCAGTTCGTCTTGTTTGCCAAGTCAACCAGCATTTTTCCTATTTTTCCCAGTCTCTGTTTATTTCTAGTCCTCCTGGTTTCGACCCTCTGTCTGTTCTGACTACCAGCCTGCCTATCCCCTTGTACTGTTATAGACTCAGATCTGGTTTCGACCCTCTGTCTGTTCTGACTACCAGCCTGCCTATCCCCTTGTACTGTTATAGACTCAGATCTGGTTTCTGACCCCTGCCTGGCCTGACTACCAGCCTGCCTATCCCCTTGTACTGTTAGAGACTCAGATCTGGTTTCTGACCCTGTGTCTGTTCTGACTACCAGCCTGCCTATCCCCTTGTACTGTTATAGACTCAGATCTGGTTTCTGACCCTCTGTCTGTTCTGACTACCAGCCTGCCTATCCCCTTGTACTGTTATAGACTCAGATCTGGTTTCTGACCCTGTGTCTGTTCTGACTACCAGCCTGCCTATCCCCTTGTACTGTTATAGACTCAGATCTGGTTTCTGACCCTGTGTCTGTTCTGACTACCAGCCTGCCCATCCCCTTGTACTGTTATAGACTCAGATCTGGTTTCTGACCCTGTGTCTGTTCTGACTACCAGCCTGCCTATCCCCTTGTACTGTTAGAGACTCAGATCTGGTTTCTGACCCTGTGTCTGTTCTGACTACCAGCCTGCCTATCCCCTTGTACTGTTATAGACTCAGATCTGGTTTCTGACCCCTGCCTGGCCTGACTACCAGCCTGCCTATCCCCTTGTACTGTTATAGACTCAGATCTGGTTTCGACCATCTGTCTGTTCTGACTACCAGCCTGCCTATCCCCTTGTACTGTTATAGACTCAGATCTGGTTTCGACCCTGTGTCTGTTCTGACTACCAGCCTGCCTATCCCCTTGTACTGTTATAGACTCAGATCTGGTTTCTGACCCTGTGTCTGTTCTGACTACCAGCCTGCCTATCCCCTTGTACTGTTATAGACTCAGATCTGGTTTCTGACCCTGTGTCTGTTCTGACTACCAGCCTGCCCATCCCCTTGTACTGTTATAGACTCAGATCTGGTTTCTGACCCTGTGTCTGTTCTGACTACCAGCCTGCCTATCCCCTTGTACTGTTATAGACTCAGATCTGGTTTCTGACCCCTGCCTGGCCTGACTACCAGCCTGCCTATCCCCTTGTACTGTTATAGACTCAGATCTGGTTTCGACCATCTGTCTGTTCTGACTACCAGCCTGCCTATCCCCTTGTACTGTTATAGACTCAGATCTGGTTTCGACCCTGTGTCTGTTCTGACTACCAGCCTGCCTATCCCCTTGTACTGTTATAGACTCAGATCTGGTTTCTGACCCTGTGTCTGTTCTGACTACCAGCCTGCCTATCCCCTTGTACTGTTATAGACTCAGATCTGGTTTCTGACCCTGTGTCTGTTCTGACTACCAGCCTGCCCATCCCCTTGTACTGTTATAGACTCAGATCTGGTTTCTGACCCTGTGTCTGTTCTGACTACCAGCCTGCCTATCCCCTTGTACTGTTATAGACTCAGATCTGGTTTCTGACCCTGTGTCTGTTCTGACTACCAGCCTGCCTATCCCCTTGTACTGTTAGAGACTCAGATCTGGTTTCGACCCTCTGTCTGTTCTGCCTACCAGCCTGCCTATCCCCTTGTACTGTTATAGACTCAGATCTGGTTTCTGACCCTCTGTCTGTTCTGACTACCAGCCTGCCTATCCCCTTGTACTGTTATAGACTCAGATCTGGTTTCTGACCCCTGTCTGGCCTGACTTTGAGACTGCCTATCCCCTTGTACTGTTATAGACTCAGATCTGGTTTCGACCCTCTGTCTGTTCTGACTACCAGCCTGCCTATCCCCTTGTACTGTTATAGACTCAGATCTGGTTTCTGACCCTGTGTCTGTTCTGACTACCAGCCTGCCTATCCCCTTGTACTGTTATAGACTCAGATCTGGTTTCGACCATCTGTCTGTTCTGACTACCAGCCTGCCTATCCCCTTGTACTGTTATAGACTCAGATCTGGTTTCTGACCCTGTGTCTGTTCTGACTACCAGCCTGCCTATCCCCTTGTACTGTTATAGACTCAGATCTGGTTTCTGACCCTGTGTCTGTTCTGACTACCAGCCTGCCTATCCCCTTGTACTGTTATAGACTCAGATCTGGTTTCTGACCCTGTGTCTGTTCTGACTACCAGCCTGCCTATCCCCTTGTACTGTTATAGACTCAGATCTGGTTTCTGACCCTGTGTCTGTTCTGACTACCAGCCTGCCTATCCCCTTGTACTGTTAGAGACTCAGATCTGGTTTCTGACCCTGTGTCTGTTCTGACTACCAGCATGCCTATCCCCTTGTACTGTTAGAGACTCAGATCTGGTTTCGACCCTCTGTCTGTTCTGCCTACCAGCCTGCCTATCCCCTTGTACTGTTATAGACTCAGATCTGGTTTCTGACCCTCTGTCTGTTCTGACTACCAGCCTGCCTATCCCCTTGTACTGTTATAGACTCAGATCTGGTTTCTGACCCCTGTCTGGCCTGACTTTGAGACTGCCTATCCCCTTGTACTGTTATAGACTCAGATCTGGTTTCGACCCTCTGTCTGTTCTGACTACCAGCCTGCCTATCCCCTTGTACTGTTATAGACTCAGATCTGGTTTCTGACCCTGTGTCTGTTCTGACTACCAGCCTGCCTATCCCCTTGTACTGTTATAGACTCAGATCTGGTTTCGACCCTCTGTCTGTTCTGACTACCAGCCTGCCTATCCCCTTGTACTGTTATAGACTCAGATCTGGTTTCTGACCCTGTGTCTGTTCTGACTACCAGCCTGCCTATCCCCTTGTACTGTTAGAGACTCAGATCTGGTTTCTGACCCTGTGTCTGTTCTGACTACCAGCATGCCTATCCCCTTGTACTGTTAGAGACTCAGATCTGGTTTCGACCCTCTGTCTGTTCTGCCTACCAGCCTGCCTATCCCCTTGTACTGTTATAGACTCAGATCTGGTTTCTGACCCTCTGTCTGTTCTGACTACCAGCCTGCCTATCCCCTTGTACTGTTATAGACTCAGATCTGGTTTCTGACCCCTGTCTGGCCTGACTTTGAGACTGCCTATCCCCTTGTACTGTTATAGACTCAGATCTGGTTTCGACCCTCTGTCTGTTCTGACTACCAGCCTGCCTATCCCCTTGTACTGTTATAGACTCAGATCTGGTTTCTGACCCTGTGTCTGTTCTGACTACCAGCCTGCCTATCCCCTTGTACTGTTATAGACTCAGATCTGGTTTCGACCCTCTGTCTGTTCTGACTACCAGCCTGCCTATCCCCTTGTACTGTTATAGACTCAGATCTGGTTTCTGACCCCTGTCTGGCCTGACTTTGAGACTGCCTATCCCCTTGTACTGTTATAGACTCAGATCTGGTTTCGACCCTCTGTCTGTTCTGACTACCAGCCTGCCTATCCCCTTGTACTGTTATAGACTCAGATCTGGTTTCTGACCCTGTGTCTGTTCTGACTACCAGCCTGCCTATCCCCTTGTACTGTTATAGACTCAGATCTGGTTTCGACCATCTGTCTGTTCTGACTACCAGCCTGCCTATCCCCTTGTACTGTTATAGACTCAGATCTGGTTTCTGACCCTGTGTCTGTTCTGACTACCAGCCTGCCTATCCCCTTGTACTGTTATAGACTCAGATCTGGTTTCTGACCCTGTGTCTGTTCTGACTACCAGCCTGCCTATCCCCTTGTACTGTTATAGACTCAGATCTGGTTTCTGACCCTGTGTCTGTTCTGACTACCAGCCTGCCTATCCCCTTGTACTGTTATAGACTCAGATCTGGTTTCTGACCCTGTGTCTGTTCTGACTACCAGCCTGCCTATCCCCTTGTACTGTTATAGACTCAGATCTGGTTTCTGACCCTCTGTCTGTTCTGACTACCAGCCTGCCTATCCCCTTGTACTGTTATAGACTCAGATCTGGTTTCTGACCCCTGCCTGGCCTGACTACCAGCCTGCCTATCCCCTTGTACTGTTATAGACTCAGATCTGGTTTCGACCATCTGTCTGTTCTGACTACCAGCCTGCCTATCCCCTTGTACTGTTATAGACTCAGATCTGGTTTCGACCATCTGTCTGTTCTGACTACCAGCCTGCCTATCCCCTTGTACTGTTATAGACTCAGATCTGGTTTCTGACCCTGTGTCTGTTCTGACTACCAGCCTGCCTATCCCCTTGTACTGTTATAGACTCAGATCTGGTTTCGACCCTGTGTCTGTTCTGACTACCAGCCTGCCTATCCCCTTGTACTGTTATAGACTCAGATCTGGTTTCGACCCTCTGTCTGTTCTGACTACCAGCCTGCCTATCCCCTTGTACTGTTATAGACTCAGATCTGGTTTCTGACCCTGTGTCTGTTCTGACTACCAGCCTGCCTATCCCCTTGTACTGTTATAGACTCAGATCTGGTTTCGACCATCTGTCTGTTCTGACTACCAGCCTGCCTATCCCCTTGTACTGTTATAGACTCAGATCTGGTTTCGACCCTGTGTCTGTTCTGACTACCAGCCTGCCTATCCCCTTGTACTGTTATAGACTCAGATCTGGTTTCGACCCTCTGTCTGTTCTGCCTACCAGCCTGCCTATCCCCTTGTACTGTTATAGACTCAGATCTGGTTTCTGACCCTCTGTCTGTTCTGACTACCAGCCTGCCCATCCCCTTGTACTGTTATAGACTCAGATCTGGTTTCTGACCCTGTGTCTGTTCTGACTACCAGCCTGCCTATCCCCTTGTACTGTTATAGACTCAGATCTGGTTTCTGACCCTCTGTCTGTTCTGCCTACCAGCCTGCCTATCCCCTTGTACTGTTATAGACTCAGATCTGGTTTCGACCATCTGTCTGTTCTGACTACCAGCCTGCCTATCCCCTTGTACTGTTATAGACTCAGATCTGGTTTCTGACCCTGTGTCTGTTCTGACTACCAGCCTGCCTATCCCCTTGTACTGTTATAGACTCAGATCTGGTTTCGACCATCTGTCTGTTCTGACTACCAGCCTGCCTATCCCCTTGTACTGTTATAGACTCAGATCTGGTTTCGACCATCTGTCTGTTCTGACTACCAGCCTGCCTATCCCCTTGTACTGTTATAGACTCAGATCTGGTTTCGACCATCTGTCTGTTCTGACTACCAGCCTGCCTATCCCCTTGTACTGTTATAGACTCAGATCTGGTTTCGACCATCTGTCTGTTCTGACTACCAGCCTGCCTATCCCCTTGTACTGTTATAGACTCAGATCTGGTTTCTGACCCTGTGTCTGTTCTGACTACCAGCCTGCCTATCCCCTTGTACTGTTATAGACTCAGATCTGGTTTCGACCCTGTGTCTGTTCTGACTACCAGCCTGCCTATCCCCTTGTACTGTTATAGACTCAGATCTGGTTTCTGACCCTGTGTCTGTTCTGACTACCAGCCTGCCTATCCCCTTGTACTGTTATAGACTCAGATCTGGTTTCGACCCTGTGTCTGTTCTGACTACCAGCCTGCCTATCCCCTTGTACTGTTATAGACTCAGATCTGGTTTCTGACCCTGTGTCTGTTCTGACTACCAGCCTGCCTATCCCCTTGTACTGTTATAGACTCAGATCTGGTTTCGACCCTGTGTCTGTTCTGACTACCAGCCTGCCTATCCCCTTGTACTGTTATAGACTCAGATCTGGTTTCTGACCCTGTGTCTGTTCTGACTACCAGCCTGCCTATCCCCTTGTACTGTTATAGACTCAGATCTGGTTTCGACCCTGTGTCTGTTCTGACTACCAGCCTGCCTATCCCCTTGTACTGTTATAGACTCAGATCTGGTTTCTGACCCTGTGTCTGTTCTGACTACCAGCCTGCCTATCCCCTTGTACTGTTATAGACTCAGATCTGGTTTCGACCCTGTGTCTGTTCTGACTACCAGCCTGCCTATCCCCTTGTACTGTTATAGACTCAGATCTGGTTTCTGACCCTGTGTCTGTTCTGACTACCAGCCTGCCTATCCCCTTGTACTGTTATAGACTCAGATCTGGTTTCGACCCTGTGTCTGTTCTGACTACCAGCCTGCCTATCCCCTTGTACTGTTATAGACTCAGATCTGGTTTCTGACCCTGTGTCTGTTCTGACTACCAGCCTGCCTATCCCCTTGTACTGTTATAGACTCAGATCTGGTTTCGACCCTGTGTCTGTTCTGACTACCAGCCTGCCTATCCCCTTGTACTGTTATAGACTCAGATCTGGTTTCGACCATCTGTCTGTTCTGACTACCAGCCTGCCTATCCCCTTGTACTGTTATAGACTCAGATCTGGTTTCTGACCCTGTGTCTGTTCTGACTACCAGCCTGCCTATCCCCTTGTACTGTTATAGACTCAGATCTGGTTTCGACCCTGTGTCTGTTCTGACTACCAGCCTGCCTATCCCCTTGTACTGTTATAGACTCAGATCTGGTTTCTGACCCTGTGTCTGTTCTGACTACCAGCCTGCCTATCCCCTTGTACTGTTATAGACTCAGATCTGGTTTCTGACCCTGTGTCTGTTCTGACTACCAGCCTGCCTATCCCCTTGTACTGTTATAGACTCAGATCTGGTTTCTGACCCTTGCCTGGCCTGACTTCGAGACTGCCTATCGCCTGGTACTGTTTGGACTCTGACCTGGTTTATGAACTCTCGCCTGTCCCCAACCTGCCTTTGCCTACTCCCTTTGTTATAATAAATACCGGAGCTCGGCCATCTGCCTCCTGTGTATGCATTTTGGTCTCGCCTTGTGCCCTTATAGAGAGCTGATGTTCAGGATTTTTAAATAAGAGAGGGAGGGAATCAGAGGTCTGAGACAGTCAGACATTTGAATGTATGTGTCAGTCTCAATGTGAACTGCAAAGGTATAAACAAGTCCTGACTTAAGTGGCACTCCACCTTCAAGACCAACCATCCATTGGCATCAATGTGTTATTCATGCCACGGATCAAGTTTCAAGTCAACTGTGTCATTCAGGATCTTGAGTCAGGATGGTGGCCATGCAGCTCATTCCAGATATGAGCAGAGTGACCTTGAAAGACCTGGTCTGTATATAGTTGATAGATAGAAAGGCAGCGGTATGGCTGCTGAGGTAATTTAATTATCAGACCCTCCACAGGCTAGGGTAATGACTGCTCTCCAACTCCTCCCTAATCCCCTATCCCAGTCCTCTACACAGACAGGCCCTGCCCGGGGCTCTCTGACTGTCTGACACAGGCAGCACTAACTCCTATACCCTGACCCTGTCTGTAGTCCCAGCCTGCTGGCATACAATACTGTAATATACAGTCCCTTTGGAAAGTATTCAGACCGCTTGACTTTTCCCACATTTTTCTTACATTACAGCCTTGTTCTAAAATTGATTAAATAAATAAAAATGTCCTCAGCTATCTACACACAATACCCCATAATGACAAAGCAAAAACAGTTTTTTAGAGATTTTTACAACTAAATAAATAAACAGAAATACCTTATTTGCATAAGTATTCGTGCATCCTGTTTCCATCGATTATCCTTGAGATGTTTCTACAACTTGATTGGAGTGCACTTGTGTTAAATTCAAATGATGGGATGTGATTTGGAAAGGCACACACCTGTCTAGTCCCACAGTTGACACTGCATGTCAGAGCAAAAACCAAGCCATGAGGTCTAAAGAATTGTCCATAGAGCTCAGAGACAGGATTATGTCAACAGAGAGATCTGGGGAACGGTATCAAAACATTTCTGCAGCATTAAAGGTCCCCAAGAACACAGTGGCCTCCATCATTCTTAAATGGAAGAAGTTTCCTAGAGCGGGCCCCCTGGCCAAACTGAGCAATCGGGGGAGAAGGGCCTTGGTCAGGGAGGTGACCAAGAACCCAATGGTCACTCTGACAGAGCTCTAGAGTTCCTCTGTGGAGATGAGGGAGACTTCCAGAACGATAACCATGTCTGCAGCTCTCCACCAATCAGGCCTTTATGGTAGAGTGGTCAGATAGTAGCCACTCCTCAGTTAAAGGCACAAGACAACTCGCTTGGAGTTTGCCAAAAGGTACTGAAAGACTCGGACTTGAACCCAATCGAACATCTCTGAAGAGACCTGAACTAGTTGTGACACAATGCTCCCCATCCAACCTGACAGAGATTGAGAGGATCTGCAGAGAAGAATGGGAGAAACTCCCCAAATACAGGTGTGCCAAGCTTGTAGCGTTATACCCAAGAAGAAGACTCGAAGCTGTAATCACTGCCAAAGCTGCTTCAACAAAGTACTGAGTAAGGGGTCTGAATACTTATGTAAATGTGATATTTTAGTTTTTTATTTGTAATACATTTGCAAAAAAAAAGTTAAAAAAAATGTTTTTGCTTTGTTATTATGGGGAATTGTGTGTAGATTAATTTTAGTATAAGGCTGTAAAGTAACAAAATGTGGAAAAACTCTAGGGGGGTGTGTGTGTGTGTGTGTGTGTGTGTGTGTGTGTGTGTGTGTGTGTGTGTGTGTGTGTGTGTGTGTGTGTGTGTGTGTGTGTGTGTGTGTGTGTGTGTGTGTGTGTGTGTGGACGTTCATGTGTGTGCGTGTGTTAATATAGCTCTTCATTCCTCTCACGTCGGTGTCCTCTGAGTCCAGGATGGCTCTTGAGGTGTAAAGGGGGCCGTCCTCTCTCCATGAAAACATCTTTATTAATTTCCCCTCTTGAGAGAGATAGGAGGTGACCCCAGACTAGAGGTCGACCGATTAATCGGAATGGCCGATCATTTAGGGCCGATTTCAAGTTTTCATAACAATCGGTAATCATTGTAGCCGATTACTTTGCACTCCAGAGGAGACTGTGTGGCAGGCTGACCACCTGTTACGCGAGTGCAGCAAGAAGCCAAGGTAAGTTGCTAGCTAGCATTAAACTTATCTTATAAAAAAACAATAAATCTTAACATAATCACTAGTAAACTACACATGGTTGATGATATTACTAGTTTATCTAGCTTGTCCTGCGTTGAATATAATCGATGCGGTGCCTATTAATTTCTCATCTAATCACAGCCTACTCCGCCAAACGGGTGATGATTTAACAAGCGCATTCGTGAAAAAAGCACTGTCGTTGCACCAATGTGTACCTAACCATAAACATCAATGCTTTATTTAAAATCAATACACAAGTATATATTTTAAACCTGCATATTTAGTTAACAATAATTTATTTTAACTAGGGAAATTGTGTCACTTCAGTGTCTCTTCGCGTTCCATGCAAGCAGTCAGGGTATATGCAGCAGTTTGGGCTGCCTGGCTCGTTGCGCACAGTGTGAAGACAATATATTCCTAAAAAAGACCGTAATTAATTAGCCAGAATTGTACATAATTATGACATAACATTCAAGCCTATCAACTCCCGAGATTAGGCTGGTGTAACCGATGTGAAATGGATAGCTAGTTAGCGGGGTGCACGCTAATAGCGTATCAGCGTTGAAAAATCATAATCAGTCGACCTCTACCCCTGACCCTCTCAGACGTCCCGGAACGTAGACCTGGCTGTGGGGACTGACTGTCTCCTCTCAGTCAAACCACTGAAGAGCCAAAATGCCCACTATACACATCGCAGGGGAGCCACACCATCTTGTGGGCGGAGGAGAGTTAGCTTCCTTGCTCGGTCTACGTCTCTGCTTTGAATTTTTGGTGTTTAGTCAGACACAAAGTAGCTGTTCACTTCCACCTCCGGTCAAGTGATATCCTATAATATAGTATAGTGAGTTGTGAAGATGACATGATTAGATAGGCACTGTGAAAAGTGGTTATTTTAGATGAAGCCCCCCCCCCCCTTCTCTCCCTTCCTCCCTCTTCTCTCCTCTCTCCTATCCAAGCATCTGTGCAGAGTCAGTGGTGTTGGCATGTGCTAATGACCCCAGCAGGGTGTGTGTGTGTGTGTGTGTGTTTGTGTTTGTGTGTGTGTTTGTGTGTGTGCGCCAACAGAGAGTGGAAGGAGCACCTGCGCATGTTGAAAAGAGCCTGCTGGTCCTACCTTATGAACAGCACCACATCCTCCTGGCTGGATTGATAGAGCTTTCAGGCAGCTTCCTGCCCGTGGAACAGAGAGAGAGAGTGTAACGAGAGAGTGTAACGAGAGAGTGTAACGAGAGAGTGTAACGAGGCTATCAGATGTAATTCAAGCAAGTGTCTCTTCTCTGTAAGTAAGTCAGAACACTCAGAAATATGTCTGACTCACTAAGAATTCTTTGAACAGTATAACACCCATGGGTAGTGTGGAAATGACTATGACGGGGACATGATAACCATACAGACTGGACTATTCCTAGGATGGAAGACAATGCAGGTGGCAGACAGGCTGAGTTGGGAATCGACTATGACATATAATATCTCAATTTACAGGGGTTCAGGAAGGGCTTGGACTGTCAAAGTATATCTTAAAATGTTGACCTTTTGGAGATTGGCTGCCTTTTTCTCTCCCCACTCCTCTTTCTCCTGCCCTCTCTTCTTCTCTTCACCTTTCTTTCTCTGTATCTCTCTTCCTGTCCCTGCTGACCCTCTGACTCCCCACTCCTCTTTCTCCTGCTCTCTCTTCTTCTCTTCACCTTTCTTTCTCTGTATCTCTCTTCCTGTCCCTGCTGACCCTCTGACTCCCCACTCCTCACAGCTAGCATTCTTCGGGAAGACAAACTCTTCACTTCAGGCTCTCTTCATGAACTTGGCAGGTGGGAGCTAGGTTGTTCATTTATTTCCCCCTCCAAGAGAATCATTCCTCTCCTCACGGGCCACTAGACAGAAGTCAGGCCAAGATTATTTCATGAAATGTTTTTTGTTGGGTTTTTTGTCCAGTTATTTTTTTCAACTTTTTTGGAGCGGACCCCTCTCTCTTTCTTTTTGGAATTGGCAACACTTTGTGTTCATCTCAGTCTGATTGGCTGGAGCCTCTTAGTCCCCAAAGCTTCCAGAACAAAGCCTGTTGACTATATCAGCCAGCTATATCAGGTGGATGACAAAGTCTAGGAGAGAGAGGAAACCAGGATGAAATATTTATTTTGCAGACTGGCTGTGTGGCAGCCATTTGCTGTTATGTTGTGTCTCACTGCCTTGGTCTAGCTAGCTAACGTAGTCTGTTTGTTAGTTTGATTTGTTTGTTAGCATGGATTCGTTTTTGGTTTCTTGTGACTTTTCATGTGAAAAAGGGAAATGTTTTTCTGTGACTCCTGACTTCAAGGCTCATTACATCTAACCATGCAGTGGTGTACTGTGGCCTTGTTTTCTCTACGTTTTTCTGTGACTCCTGACTTCAAGGCTCATTACATCTAACCATGCAGTGGTGTACTGTGGCCTTGTTTTCTCTACGTTTTTCTGTGACTCCTGACTTCAAGGCTCATTACATCTAACCATGCAGTGGTGTACTGTGGCCTTGTTTTCTCTACGTTTTTCTGTGACTCCTGACTTCAAGGCTCATTACATCTAACCATGCAGTGGTGTACTGTGGCCTTGTTTTCTCTACGTTTTTCTGTGACTCCTGACTTCAAGGCTCATTACATCTAACCATGCAGTGGTGTACTGTGGCCTTGTTTTCTCTACGTTTTTCTGTGACTCCTGACTTCAAGGCTCATTACATCTAACCATGCAGTGGTGTACTGTGGCCTTGTTTTCTCTACGTTTTTCTGTGACTCCTGACTTCAAGGCTCATTACATCTAACCATGCAGTGGTGTACTGTGGCCTTGTTTTCTCTACGTTTTCTGTGACTCCTGACTTCAAGGCTCATTACATCTAACCATGCAGTGGTGTACTGTGGCCTTGTTTTCTCTACGTTTTTCTGTGACTCCTGACTTCAAGGCTCATTACATCTAACCATGCAGTGGTGTACTGTGGCCTTGTTTTCTCTACGTTTTCTGTGACTCCTGACTTCAAGGCTCATTACATCTAACCATGCAGTGGTGTACTGTGGCCTTGTTTTCTCTACGTTTTTCTGTGACTCCTGACTTCAAGGCTCATTACATCTAACCATGCAGTGGTGTACTGTGGCCTTGTTTTCTCTACGTTTTTCTGTGACTCCTGACTTCAAGGCTCATTACATCTAACCATGCAGTGGTGTACTGTGGCCTTGTTTTCTCTACGTTTTTGTTGTTGTTGTTTTACCATTCGCTGCATATTTACGATAACAGGACATAAAATGTTGCCATGGGAACAGACCCACCCCGGGACAACAGAAGGCATTAAGGCACCGAACCACAGAGGAGAAAGCCTTCCAGCCAATCAGCAAACAGCTCACTGTTGCCAAGGTGTTGTCGAGATGAGAGATAGGATTGAGATAAGAAGTGAATGCGTACAGTGTGTTTGCACCTTTCAATAGCTCATAGTTCTGTTTGGATTTCCACGTTTTTCTCTCTGTCCATAGTCCAGTAACATCCCTTATAGAAGTCCGAGAGCATGACGGCGCACATTGCCATTCCATGATGAAATATTCTATCTGATTGATCCTTTTCATGCAAGACGTTTCCTCTGCCTGCTGAGACTGGAACAGCTCTTTACCCTCCAACCCCTAGGGGCAGTAATTTATAGCCCTGTTTAGTCACTAACCATTTTACAGCTACCTGCATTTAATGTTCACAGAGTCATTACGATCAGCTAGCTTGACTCTCACCTAGACGACGATCCGCGGCTTTTCACTGTTGTCCTCTTTCCCTTAGTTCCCTCCTCTCTGAGAACTCAGTGAGATCTATCACTGACAGACTGCATGCTATGGCTAGTCAGACACTGGAGGTGTTAACTGGGCTGCAGTTTGCAGTCTACAGCTGTGTTGTTAGAACAGCCTCTGTGGAGCTGAGGTGTTGGTGTGTGTGTGTGTGTGTGTGTGTTTGTTTGAGAAGCTGTGGGGTGAGCTCGTCAGGGAGATGGAAGATAATCTCCAACCCCCCTCTTTTCCTCCCTTTCCTGTCTTCCTGAGACCACTGTCTCCACGCAGCGTCGCTCCTATCCATCCATACGCAATACACACACCCAAATGCACACACACACACACGGCCACAGATAGGTGGGCTTAACAACCACAGTTTTCTGACCGAGACTCAAGCTTCTAGCCAAACAAGCCAACTTGTAAGGAAGCTTAGATCAGGTGAAGTTAATCATTAACACAGCCTGCTGTCTGTTTGCTTTTCGTTGCCTTGTCGCTGGGCTGGCTACAATGTCCGACAGCCCTGTGTGTCATCACAAACTCCATGCGCCTCCCACTCCACATTTTTTATCAGCTTAACAAGGCCTATTTCCATCATGTAGTTCACAGTTGGTTCTGTCTGTTGTTAATTGAACCGTTGAACTCCCTTCTTCTACTTTAGCCCACCGAAGGACACCCATTGTTTTTTAAATTGGAAAAGTTGACAGAGCTCCATTGTAAGACTTTTGTGAATACTGGTTTCAAGGTCAGTTGAAGCTAATGCATGAGTTGGGAGTTTCAGGGCCTCCAGTATGTGGGAGGGCGGGGGTTCAGGGTCAGAACCTAAGTGGTTCTTGAAAAATGGAATTAAACCACACCAAACCAAGCCTCTACTGCCAGGGTGACTCTTTTGAGGTACACAAGCCCATGCTAATACAGTCCTCCACTGTATATAATGTATAAACCAAATATTTATAGTGCATTCGGAAAAGTATTCAGACTCCTTGACTTTTTTCACATTTTGTTATGTTACAGCCTTATTCTAAAATATATTAAATTGTTTTTTCCCCTCATCAATCTACAAACAATACCACATAATGACAAAGAAAAAACTGTTTTTAGAAATGTTTGCAAATGTATGAAAAAAAAAAGCGAGACTATTGTTTGTAAGAGCAGAAGGGGAGGTAGTGGGTGGTAACATGTCAAAGAGCGGCTCTATCAAGGAGAGAGAGAGAGAGAGAGAGAGAGAGAGAGAGAGAGAGAGAGAGAGAGAGAGAGAGAGAGAGAGAGAGAGAGAGAGAGAGAGAGAGAGAGAGAGAGAGAGAGAGGAGAGAGGGAGAGGGAGAGGGAGAGAGAGGAGAGAGAGAGAGAGGGGGAGAGAGAGAGAGAGAGAGAGAGAGAGAGAGAGAGAGAGAGAGAGAGAGAGACTTTATATACTACAAATAGATGATATGTGTACTATATGTGAATGTATGAATGTATGGTTTAGTACAAGTAAGAGAGAGACTATTGTTTTTAAGAGCTGAAGGGGAGGTAGTGGGTGGTAACATGTCAAATAGTGGCTCTATCAAGGAGAGAGAGAGAGAGAGAGAGAGAGAGAGAGAGAGAGAAGGGGAGGGGGCTGGAGTAGGACGGCGGGAAGAGTGGGAGGGAGTGTCAGAGAGAGGAAGAGAGAGATGAAACAAGCAAGCAAGGGAATCAGAGCTTGCCTGCCTGAGCTGTGTTGTGTTTGGTGCGTGAGCACTAGCTGATCCATCAACGTGCGAAAGGGACCTCGCTCAGCGTTCATCCCCAGCCTCGATCCCCCTCAACTTCCCCAGAGCCCTTCCAGAAACCTCCCTAGGCGGTAAGGAGGACCCAGGCTTGAGCACGTGCTGCCAGGTAAGACACAGAGTATGTAGGCTCTTCGCTGAGAGAGATACTTTACAGAGAACAGATTGTGAAAGCACTTAGCGGTGCCTGTGTAGACTCGGGAGGTGATTCCTTAGACATGATGATCTTAATAGAATGGATGTGGCTTGTAAGGGGAGAGGTGAAAGGTGTTGTTTCTCATCTGTGTCTGTGAGTGTGTCAGTGTGTGTTTGTGCATGTCAGCTGATGAGGGTCACAGGGCATATGTAACCTGATTGGAACAGGTCAGCTTTGATGTGAGAGCAGTCAGTTTGTTTCTGACTCTAGCTCCTCTTTAATGGCAGATGTCAAGGGACATCAATACATCAATACCTCCATTTACAGAAGAAAAAAACTAAACAGTTTTTGATTTGGATCCCTTTTACTAAATTGGCAACTTAATAGCTGTTGTTTCCGTTGTTTTCTGATGTATTTCATTGCTCTCTTTTCCTCACGAATGTGGTGAAGTGCTTGTTAGATATCGTCATCATCTCAGGAGTTTGTCTCAGAGCACGAATAAAGGATTACTGTATGTATTTTCTCACCTCACTCCTGCTCAAAGACTGGCATGCCGTCTTTCTCCCGTTCCACGAAAGCCGACAGCAAATGGCTCTGTGTTTGTGAATGCACGATATATGTGTGTGTGTGTGTGAGTGAATGCATGCACGTGCATGTGTGTCTGTGTTTTTGCATTTGTGTGTGTATATGCATCTGGGTGTGTGCGTGGTTGTGTGTGACCCGGCTGGACATGGTGGCAGAGTTGAAAGCATCCGTGGCATTAGTGAAAGGCTGGGATGAGCGGAGTCCCACTGGTGTTGGGCTGGGCTTCAGATACAGCGCTGGAACTGGGAGGGAGGGCAGGATATTCAGTCTGGAGCAGCAGAGCCTCTGTCCCCATACGAGACAAAAGACTGGATTCTGCTGACTGAATGATGAATGATTATCAATCACCAAATAGGAAAATGGGGTTTGTCACCAACATAAAATAAAAACAGGGACATTACAAACCCACAGCATACACCAGAACAGAATAGCTTCTCAGTGAGAATCAGCTTTCCTGATATTAAAGGGTAGGATCTATTTTTTTACAGGCAAGATGGATGAGTAGAGTTATTATCATCTAGCCTACCCTCCACATAGGTACCCCTCTTCCCATGGACTGATGGAAGACAGTCGGATGGAGACAGTCATATTAAAATCAGTGGGCCTCCTCTCTCTCTCTCTTCCCTCTCTCTCCCCTCTCTCTTCCCTCTCTCCCCTCTCTCTTCCCTCTCTCTTCCCTCTCTCCTCTCTCTCTCTCTTCCCTCTCTTCCCTCTCTCCCCTCTCTCCTCTCTCTCTCCCCTCTCTCCTCTCTCTCTCCCCTCTCCTCTCTCTCTCTCCCCTCTCTCCTCTCTCCCCTCTCTCCTCTCTCTCTCCTCTCTCTCCTCTCTCTCCCCTCTCTCCTCTCTCTCTCCCCTCTCTCCTCTCTCTCTCCCCTCTCTCCTCTCTCTCTTCCCTCTCTCCTCTTTCTCTCCCCTCTCTCTCCCCTCTCTCCTCTCTCTCCCCTCTCTCCTCTCTCTCTCCCTCTCTCCCCTCTCTCCTCTCTCTCTCCCCTCTCTCTTCTCTCTCTCCCCTCTCTCCTCTCTCTCTCCCCTCTCTCCCCTCTCTCCTCTCTCTCTCCTCTCTCTCCCCTCTCTCCTCTCTCTCTCCCCTCTCTCCTCTCTCTCTCCCCTCTCTCCTCTCTCTCTCCCTCTCTCCTCTCTCTCCCCTCTCTCCCCTCTCTCTCCCCTCTCTCCCCTCTCTCTTCCCTCTCTCCTCTCTCTCTCCCCTCTCTCTCCATGCTTCTCCCAGGTCTTTATTTCAGATGAATTGATCCAGTCCTCTTTCTATCCCTCCATTCCTTTCCCTCTACTATAAATAGGTCAAACCCAGAGCACAGATCCAGTGGAACGGTGATTAACATTCACAGTTGTTCCCTCATTTAGAAACATGAAAGAGTGGAAGGTTGTCTTATTGTGGAGCTTCAAACGTCTCCTCTCCATTTCCTTCCATTGTCCTCAGCTGGTGTAATCCATGAAAGCCAATGCACGGCCAGTTCTATTTTTTACACATGAATCAAACCTGTCGGATTTCAATTTAATTTCACCTTTTTGCGCCAGGTCTTTTTTTTGTCTCTCCTGGAGGCTAATCTATAGCATATTCACATCCTCTGTAACAAGCTGGCCTTTGGAAAATGGATTTGCACTTCCAACAGGGGTCAAGGCAGGCTGAACAATGGACTATGGCTCTCCACTCTGGTCTTTTTCAGAGTTATTGTTTCTGTTCATTTTCATAGAAATTTTAAATTAAGAGATATTCAGCTGTTATCTGGTTCATTTTGAATGGGACAATGTTTAGTGATAGATTAGTGGACACTTACTGTTTTATACAATAGATTCCTTGGTTTGTGTGGAACGTTCCTCAATGGATTCTGTTCCAGAATTGTAGTTTCAGCATGTAAGAGCAATACAATGAGATCAGTAAACAGACAGACAGGCTGTGTGTGGTGTGTGTGGTGTGCACGTGCATGCTCGCTCGCATGTTTGTTCATGTCTTTGCATCAATAACTAATGAGCTTCTCTCTGGCGCTCTCACTCAGTTCATACAGTGCTTTTGTTTATCTAGCAGCTCTTCCAGTTAAGTAAATACGTTTGCCTCTGACAAGCAAACGGTAAAGTAGGAGGAGCGTGTGACCTTCATGCAACCTTGGAGTGACATTGGGGGTGTTTCTGGGTTATTTAGTGGTGGCAGAAGAGTATATTTAATTTATTGTGTCATAAATATAACAAAACAGGGCAATAGAGAATGGGAGGGGGAGAAAGAGTACAAGAGAAACAGAGAAAGAGAGAACAAGAGAAAGAGAAAACGAGAGAGACGGACATAGAGAGAATGACAATTTTAGAGAAAGCGAGAGAAGGTAGGACGAAACAAGGTGAATCAGAGAGTGTCACGGAAGAGGCATGTTTAGACAATAGACCTGTGTGTGTTTGTGTGTGTGTGTTTGTGTGTGTGTTTGTGTGCGTGCGTGTGCTCTGACCAGTGTACTACTCTCCCTACTACTTTCCACTCTGCTGGACTTTGTCCTTCCTCTGTGACTCACCACCTCAACACCCACTCTGACTGTCCATCCTTACTGCAGGGAGATGGAGGACAGAACTCAACCTTGCCAAACGCACAGGGTGATGTCTTCGGTCACATTGGTGGTTGCTCTCTCATGAAGCAGTGATCAGAATATTTATTCACAGAATACACTACTTTATTCTTAGGATGGAATTGGATATGAACAGAGATTGATTGTGTGGTTTTCAATAAGTTGGGGTAACTAATGGTAGTTTAAGAATTGGGCACATGACAGCTCCAAAGCAAACAAGGCATGAAGGCGCCTGCCTGTCGAGAGCTGGGCTCATTTAGACACACCCAAGCAGCATGGCCAAACAGCTCCCTGCAGCCAGCAGCCAGTAAATTCAGCACCCCCTCTCTTTGGACAGTTCCTTTTGGTTTAGACACAGCAGTGCTGGTAGTTTCAACAGCCTATAACATCGAACAGCGCTGCCTGCTCAGACACAGCAGTGCTGGGGCTTTCAGCACCCCTCCTCTCCTGGACAGGGCCAATCAGTTCAGCTGCATATTAGAGAGGTGAGAAAGAGGGGTGAGAGATTTCAGCACCACCTTCTCTACACTGCAACAGCCAGTCAGTGGACTGCTAGGTGACAGTGGATTGGCAGGAGACAGGTGCTAAAGAGATGCACACTTACCCCCATGCCAGTGGGCTGAATTGTGTGTGCGTGTGCGTGTGCGTGTGCGTGTGCGTGTGCGTGTGCGTGTGCGTGTGCATGTGCGTGTGCGTGTGCGTGTGCGTGCTTGACCTGAAGCTGCTTCAGAAAATGGGTTATATATAGCAAGCCATAGCGCATTCTACCAATTGACAAGATAACAAAATACATTTCGCAAATCAGAGTGGTAGTATCAGCTAATCTTTTTCCAGTGCTGGAGCTTTCGCCGTTACCCCACAGATTAGGTTTTGACCCTCTGACGAACTGGGAGCCACGCCAGTTAATGTTTTAATCCTGAGAATTAGGAGAATCCCTTGTTCCTGAATGTTGGATTCATGTCTGGGATATGTTTGCACAAACATTGGGTAATGGCTTCAGCTGCTGGTATGTTTGGCTACAGTGAGATTATGGTTTTGATACGGAGCTTTTTCGCTTCTCTGGGCAGTGGATGTTCCATCAGGAAGACGTTAGCCACATGCTTTCCACATGTTAGTGTGTCATCCCACGCACGCACGCACGCATGCACACACACACACACACGCACGCACGCACGCACACACACACACACACGCACGCACGCACGCACGCGCACGCGCACGCCACGCACGCACACACGCACGCACGCACGCACGCACACACACACACACACACACACACACACACACACACACACACACACACACACACACACACACACACACACACACACACACACACACACACACACACACACACACACACACACACACACACACAAATGCCCCATTTCACAGTCCCAATCAATGTCATTAATCATTGCTGTCTGTATTAAAGGTGATGTACGACTCGGCATCGCTTTGTCGATTCACCTTATTGATTTGAATGCAGATTTTTTAAATGTACCTACCTATGACACATGCAAGCCACAGTGGCCATATCATTCTGATTTATAGAGCCAGTTAAAGCCTACCAGGACTATTAATATGTTTTCACTCATTCAATGTGTGGGTTGTTTGAATCTTTAGCATGTCTTGTAACTTCCGTTAAAATCAATAAAGAGTATTTGACAGCTGTGGATTTGGATCCATGTGAGCGTCATGACTCTGTGGAAAAAAAGGCAACAGTACATGAAAACAGATTATTTCTATTTGCCTTAATAGATGAACGATGCTTTGAAACATCGCCCTAAGCTTTGGTGATATGGTCGGTGGGACCGCGCATGGAACCATTGTAGATGGCAGCTGCACAGAATTCTTCTGACCAATGAATATCATCCCAATATCCCAGAGGGGTAAACGTCTCGCCCCCGGCCTGGTTATCACACACTACCAGCACCACACCCCTCTCTCTGGGCTTTACCCCTTCTACACATGTCCCCTAATTGAGACAACATGGGGAAGCCAACCAGGGTCATTTGTATGTTGGAATTAGCATAATTGAATAGGCATGAGTTAAGTGTGTTCCAGTGGTGTGTTAATAACATGGTCAGGGCAACTGAGGCAGGCAAGCACGTGTCACTGTGTTTGTTCAGCTCAACGCTGCTCCAGCAGGGGCATCCATCCGTTCACTCTTTCTCTCTTTCTTGTCCTCTTTTTCCCCTCTACTTCCCTCCCTCTATCCCTCCTGCTGTCCCTGTGCAGTGGAGGTGAATGGGGTCATTTTTCACTCTCCCGAGGACGCCCTTGTTTGTGATAGCTAGCTGGGTGAAGCCAGAGAACTGGGCCTGTGTGTTAACGTCCAGGTTCGCAGCGCTGCCGTGTGGACTTGGCGCCCCGTGTGGGGACCGACTGGCCCCAGGGATTCAGACAGACAGTCGCTGGACTCCAGCCAGTGGTTGATTTCCCCTGTGTGTCACACAGATATGCACGGTGAGAAGTGACATCCTGGCCCTATTGCCTTACCTAGTAGCCCCATCTCCCAGCTCTGACCAAATGTTACCTTTCATTTTAAAAGCTTCTGTCTTTGTAGTGTCTTTCTACCCAGAGTCCACTGGTAAACCCCCACTCAAGTGCAGCCAGTGTATGTACTATATGTCAGCCAGCTGCATAAAAGCAGACGGAAGTCAGAGGGGGCAGGGAGGTGAACTGGAGTGAAAGCAAGGGTATGATGAGGGAGGGAGGGAGGGAGGGAGGGGTAGAAAGAGAGAGTATGACGGTAAGATAGAGGGGGTTGGGGGGGTTTCCATCCCAGCTGTCGTCCTTGTTACTGGGTTTGTGTGAATCAGTGGTCTGACTGCTGCTGCTGCTGCTGCTGCTGCTGTTTCCTCTCCCTCTGTGTCTGAGTGATCAGGTTCCACTCTGGGCAGAACTACCCTGTCTGATTCTGCACAGTGGGACAGCTCTCCGGCCTTAAGACAACACTCAGACTAGCAGTAGCAGTAGTAGTAGTAGTAGTAGTAGTCAGTGGTGGTCAGTGCCAGTATTCTTATCCCTGTTTTGTTTGTTTCTGTTTAAGAAACGTTTTTCAACTGAATCGGCGGAGTGAATACACCCTGATCATAGCAGCCATGTTGTATTCATTCTAGTCTCAATGCACTCTCCTCCTTTCACGATTCACTTCATTTGTGGACTTCAATGAACAACACATAAGCTGTGACCAGGCGAAAAAACCTTTCCAAGCCAAACCATATCATAACCGCTACACACAGCCTACATCTTTGTTACCATATGAGCTAAAGTAACGTCATAGTCAACATAGCTAATAGAACTAATGTGTTAGTAAACCCACTACAATCATGCAGTAACTTTACAGTGTATAGTCAGTAAGCAGTTACACCGGTGGCAACACATTCATAAAACCAAAAGCTTACCTTGATGTGGAAGAATTCCAGTGTTGTGTTGGATAATCATTGCCAGCAAACTAACATAGCATCCCTCTGTTTGAGCAGGATGTTTGAGTAACCAAACTAGCCAGCTGCATTTTCTAGCTAAGTAAGTGAGGGTGAAAAAAATGACAACCTCTCTCTCTCTCTTGCTTCTCCTTAATTTTTGAAGAAATTAATTTGTTGAAAACTGTTAAACTATTGTCTTTCTCTCTCTTTGAGTCAACTACTCACCACATTCAATGCACTGCAGTGCTAGCTAGCTGTAGCTCATGCTTTCAGTACTAGATTCATTCTCTGAACCTTTGATTGGGTGGACAACATGTCAGTTCATGCTGCAAGAGCTCTGATAGGTTGGAAGACGTCCTCCGGAAGTTGTCATAATTTCTATGTAAGTCAATGGAAGGGGGTGAGAACCTAGAGCCTCCTAGGTTTTGTTTTGAAGTCAATGTACCAAGAGGAGGACGGAAGCTAGCTGTCCTCCGGCTACACCATAGTGCTACCCTACAGTGCTGTTGAGGCTACTGTAGATCTTCATTGCAAAACTGTTTGTTTAATTCAATTATTTGGTGACATTTGAATATATTTAGTATAGGTTTTCAATGTTTTACCATTTTTATTTTTCTAAAATTCCCTACGGATTATGGTCCTCCACTTCCTCCACTGGTAGTAGTAGTGGTGGTGGTGGTGGTAGTAGTAGAAGTTGTAGTAGTAGTTTGTTGTATTAGTAGTTGTTGTTTAGTTGTAGTTGTAGTAGTAGGTGTATCAGTAGTTGTTTCTGTAGTGGTGGTAGTAGTAGTAGCAGTAGTAATAGTTGTAATAGTATTATTATTATTAGTTGTAGTAGTTGTAATAGTAGTAATGCCTGACTAGGGGGATAGTATGGATCACCTTATTGCTTCTGTACATTTGGGATACTACTGCTAAATATACTCTCCTTTGAACAGCACTATTTGTGTATTTAAGATCATTCATCTCATACAACCTTCTGTTTGACACTGTCACTTTAATTGATTAGCTTCCTCCAGAAACCAAGGTCAATTTTGTTAGCTCTTCTCTGCTCCCTCCTCCTATGAGATGGGGGTATTGATGACACCTTGACTGAGGCCCCTTCTTGCCACTAGATAATGATGGAGGTTCAACATTTCCCTACAGTGCTGCTTTACATTCACAAGGGTGATAGACAACCAACTCAGGCTTGTATCCTCTCCCAGTAAAAAGCAGCTTAATTAATATCACAGCAGTGTCGTTCTGTCCAAAAAAAGGTTCTGATGGATTGAGATCTCAACATGGGGATCTCCAGTATTAGTTTTTAGAGGGGGAAACAGGTGTTATCTGGAATTGTTTTTTTTTATCCACCAGGAGCAGGGTAGATTGTGTTAAATGGAGAGTAATTACTTCTCTTAGCCGGCCATTGGAGAGGCCTTATCAACCTACTAGCAAGGTCCGATCTGCGAGACACAGATCCCCATTAGAGGTGAAATGCAGCAGCACAGTCTCTCTGTCTCTCTCTCTCTCTCTCTCTCTCTCTCTCTCTCTCTCTCTCTCTCTCTCTCTCTCTCTGTGTCTGTCTGTCTGTCTGTCTCTCTGTCTCTCTCTCTCTCTCTCTCTCTCTCTCTCTCTCTCTCTCTCTCTCTCTCTCTCTGTCTCTGTCTGTCTGTCTCTCTCTCTCTCTCTCTCTCTCTCTCTCTCTCTCTCTCTGTCTCTGTCTGTCTGTCTCTCTGTCTCTCTCTCTCTCTCTCTCTCTCTCTCTCTCTCTCTCTCTCTCTCTCTCTCTCACACACACACATGCTTTCTTAAAAAAATAACACCCTTACCTCTCTATCTTGTACACACACACAGTCTTTCCGTCTAATCTTTTGACATATCGGCTCATTTTTACCTCATTTGCAAGGCTGTCAAGGAAAAAACTCAGCATCAAAGGTAAATCCGGCATCAGGGGGAACTTTCAATGCCCCATTGTAATACTTTTCTTAAACGAGCAGAACTGAATTGAGCATGGGCAATTACATTGACTTCTCTCTCTCTCACCTCCTCCCTGCTAGGACGGCTGCTTGGAGCTGGGGAGAGGAGGGTGTAGAGGGGTGCGGAGGGGTGCGGAGGGGTGCGGAGGGGTGCGCGTGCAATCTTCATGATTAACACCAGGAGATACGTTCCATGTATTATTCATCTTTCATCACCTCCGCTGAACGGAGGCTGGCAAATCTTCAGGGCACATTGTTCCTGAAAAAGTAAGCCAAATTAGCACATCGATAACATCAACTCTCAGGCAAAGACTCTCTCTCCTATTCCTTCAAATGTGGTGAAGGAGCTTCTCTCTGGTTGTGAAAAGCCTCCAACGCCCCCAAAACTGTTTGTGAACAGAGAGTAAAGATAGTAAAAATAAAGTCATAGCTGCCAGGAAGTCTTGTTACAAACCTGAGGGAGCTCATCTTACTATGGCTAAGCAGCCCTAATAGGTTCAATATCTGGACTATTCCCATTGAAACCCTACCTATTCAAGGTGGTGTGGGACAACTGAGTGAACCTCTTTTCTATGCCGTTTCTTCATGGTTAACTCATTCTAAGTATACTATTTGAGTATTACAAAGATTAGTGTATGCACGCACGCACACACACACACACACGCACGCACGCACGCACGCACACACACACACACACACGCACACACACACACGCACGCACACGCACACGCACACGCACACACACACACATACACATACACATACACATACACATACACATACACATACACATACACACACACACATACATCACCCTGGTCAATTGAAATTCAATCCCAGACCCCTTTGGAAAACAGCCAATATTGTTTTAGCCCCACAGCTGATAATAGCCTCTTTCTCTGTCTCTCTGCCGTAGCTGTCAGTATAAATAACTCCTCTACATCCTGATATGATAAACCCTTTGGAGAAATGATTTACTCAGGATGCAAAGGGAGTGGCAAACACACACTCAAAATAAGATACTGGATTATGATGGTCCGGTTCTTCTTCTTGAATGATCTGTATGCAAACGACGTCTGCCACCCACACTTAATATTTCATTATGTTGATTTATATTCAACATTTGCATTTTTTTCCAGATCCCTTACATCAGTTGCTAATGGTCTGACCCACGCATTCAGAGTCGTGGATAGATGCCTGTGTCCTTGAATGGCTAATGGATGTTTACATAACCTCAAGGTCACAGGTCATAGATGGTCCATCGTCACCTGTTTAATTAAATATCACTCAGGAGTTTGTTGTGTTATTGTAATGGCCGATCCCACACCACATTCACAATGACTAAACGTAATGTACAGTATGTTCATTCACAGAAGGCAGGCTTTATTACAAAAAATGTCACTCTATGTGAGAGCTTTGCTATGGATCTTTTGAAACCATGAAGCAGACACAGTAAGTTGACATGCTGTCTGTCTCTAGACTAGAATCAATGACACAACAATACGAAAAGATCACATGAGGCTGCTGAAGGCTCAAAATAATGGCTGAAACGGAGCACACGGAATGGCATCAAACACATAGAAACCATTGATGTATTTGATACCATTCCACCTACTCCACTCCAGCCATTACCACAAGCCCGTCCTCCCCAATTAAGGTGCCACCAACCTCCTGTGGACTAGATATATGGAGTTACATGAATAATTTACAAAAACTCCTTCCTACCATTTTGCGACCCATCATTGCAACATGGGTTGATATATTAAACCAATACACCCGAGCCATTCAGAATAACTATGAGGTCACCCTGGTACATCACTCTGTAATTTCTCTGTATGAGAGGTTGTCTGGTGTTGCACATGCACATGCACATGTGCGCACACACACACACACACACACACACACACACACACACACACACACACACACACACACACACACACACACACACACACACACACACACACACACACACACACACACACACACACACACACACAGAGGCTTAGCGCCTTGTCTGTGAGATGAATGGCACCCTAGGGACCTGCTTGGACCCCCCTTGACTGGCCCAGGTCCACCCAGCTCAGTGAAACTCTCTGGCCCCCACTCCCTCCACCCTCCATCCCCCCAGCCGTCAATCCAGCTATCCATGTTAAGCCTGAGTGGCACTAAAGAGGAAAGCACCCCTCCCTTCTCTCCCCTCTCCTTCCCAATCTGAGCACCGCTGGCATAAAAATCAAGCACAACATCCAACCTCTCCACCCATACCTACCCTCTAACTCAGCCCCCTGCTGTGTGTGTGTGTGTGTGTGTGTGTGTGTGTGTGTGTGTGTGTGTGTGTGTGTGTGTGTGTGTGTGTGTGTGTGTGTGTGTGTGTGTGTGTGTGTGTGTGTGTGTGCATGCGTGCGTCACCAGTGTCACACAAAAAATTGCAGAGTGAAGAATCCTCCTCAGTATGTTTTTATACAAACGCTCAGACGCTACAGTGATAGCAGTCACATGTTACATTGCCACAAGCAATTAGCTCCAGTATTGTGCTGTTGCTGTGGATGAGGGAGAGGATAAGAGTCTATGTAGATTTATGGATGGCGTTTCTATTTAGTACATGACTCACCCTGCCAGTGTTACAGGGTTATTTAGCTGTAGCTCCTGAGCTTTTAAGATGTAAATCATGAATATCAGCAATGAAACATTGGCTTTAACAACATTGTATTGATACGGACGTTCTGTACGAAGTGCGTCACTTTCTGGTTACACGTTATTGTTGCACTGATGTGCAATCAACTGTACATGCACCCTCTGTATCGATGTGATCCAGCTGTAGTATGAATTATGGCACGGCATGTTTATTTCTAGGGTCTTTGTTGTCTGCTTGCAGTGGGCGTATTGTGTGCCGGTGTGTGTGTAGTACGTTGTAGGACCTCAGTCATGTCCCACGCAGACAGGGGGAGGAGTCACGTTCCACCGCCACACGACATAGTGCTCACAGGGAGTGTCAGACCGCCCTCTACAAACCACCACTGAATTATCGAACCAGACGTCTCCCCAGCCCAGCCACAACGGTGCATGGGATGCTTTTGGTAGGAGCTGTTGAAGTTGATGATGGTTGTACACAATTAGAATATATTATGTAATTAAATCCATTTGCGGGTGTTACCATGTTTCCCTTGTGTACGTTCTGTAGCGGATGTTTTCATCTGCCTTCAGTAGAGTTCTGTTAAATGCACAGCTAAAACTGAGGAGCTCCACATCGTCTGTTTAAATTCATGAAAGCTTTCTAGGGTTGTTGAGAGGATAGGGACGTAGAATGGAACAGCTTGGCCAGTCAGACACATGCCGGTACTTATAATTAGAGATTTTTAACAGCACTTAATGAAGTCCCCAGACACTTTTAAATTAAAAGCAACATTGTTTTGTTTGGGATTTGCTGAAAGAGAGAGAGAGAGAACAAAAGACTGAGGGAGGGAGAGGTGAAAAGGACACTGGAACAAAGAGGCTGGAAGGAAACAAAGTTGCCACTCTCCAGGAGGGGCGGTAATAAGATAAGCTGTACAGCAGCGTGTGTTCAGTCTGCTCACAGATGGCCGTCCTCCTCTCCACCGTCTCTGCCTAGTGGAAAGCATTCCAACCGCTCCCAGCATTTATCTCCTCCTCACAGCCATGCCACAGGGAGCCGGCGCTGCCTCCCCACTCTCTATCCTCCCTCCATCCTCTGGGAGAAGTGTCCCCTGCTAGCCCCAGCCAGCTACTCCTCCGTCTGGGAGGGAGAGTCTCTCCGAGACCCCCTTACACTCCCCCAGACTCCCCCGCTGCCGGCTTATCTCTCCAGACAATGTTGACAGTTCTGGTTTAGTCAACGTTTAAAATGTCTTCTCCTCGCAGTCAAGTGGAACTTTTGCACGGAGGCCTCTCATCTGCAAGTTTACTCACATGGTATAGGTGAAAGTGCTCACTTTCCCTCCCTTGATTTTCAAATAATAAAAGTTTGTGTTCGCCCTGGTTTATTTCGTATTCTTTACCCCAAGGTGACAAGGATAGGTTCTTGGCCCCAAGGTGACAAGGACAGATTCTGCAACCCAAGGTGACAAGGATAGGTTCTGGATCCCAAGGTGACAAGGATAGGTTCTGGATCCCAAGGTGACAAGGATAGGTTCTGGATCCCAAGGTGACAAGGATAGGTTCTGGATCCCAAGGTGACAAGGATAGGTTCTTGACCCCAAGGTGACAAGGATAGGTTCTGGATCCCAAGGTGACAAGGATAGGTTCTGGATCCCAAGGTGACAAGGATAGGTTCTGGATCCCAAGGTGACAAGGATAGGTTCTTGACCCCAAGGTGACAAGGATAGGTTCTGGATCCCAAGGTGACAAGGATAGGTTCTGGATCCCAAGGTGACAAGAATAGGTTCTGGATCCCAAGGTGACAAGGATAGGTTCTGGATCCCAAGGTGACAAGGACAGATTCTGGATCCCAAGGTGACAAGGACAGATTCTGGAACCCAAGGTGACAAGGACAGATTCTGGAACCCAAGGTGACAAGGATAGGTTCTGGATCCCAAGGTGACAAGGATAGGTTCTTGACCCCAAGGTGACAAGGACAGATTCTGGAACCCAAGGTGACAAGGATAGGTTCTGGATCCCAAGGTGACAAGGATAGGTTCTTGACCCCAAGGTGACAAGGATAGGTTCTGGATCCCAAGGTGACAAGGATAGGTTCTGGATCCTAAGGTGACAAGGATAGATACTTATTGTACTTATTGTAGGACAGTTATTTTGGTGAATATTCTGTCCCGTAGAGATATTCTAATTGAAAAGACCATGGCTGGAGGACAAAGACAGGTGTTAAGCAGGTGTTATGGCTTTGACAGAGTGTGGTTCAGTTTTCGTCTTTCCAGGAGAAGGTGTCAATTGGTCCTGGCAAGGTGGCAGCAGTACCGACACAGGAGACTCAGCCAAGGGCATTTGAAGAAAGGGATAGTAATAAACACCAGGCTATATCTTCCTATGACTGTTCTTAACTTTGAATAATACACCTATTACTATATGTGTTTTTAGTCAATGAGGAAATATCAGCTTCTTAGAACCGGAAGCAGACAAGTACTTGTTGTACCAATGAAAGTGAAAGAGGAAATGTGTCACACATCTATTTCTAATGGGACAATGAGAGAGGAAAAAAAGGTATTCACGCCATGCAAGATCCTGGGTTGCCATGGCGCCCGTTATCCGTGTATGATAATCAGATTCCCACTATAGCTGTGAAAGCACGCTCATTCCAGTCTTTCTGGTTGATCCTCGGAACTATACTATTAATTCAGCCCAAGGAATTTGACCCAATGACCTGCTATTTTTATCTGCCCTATCGAGGGAGAGGATCAGCGGGAAGCAGAATGAAAGACTACTGCAGAATGACTACTATGCTACTGTGGGATCTTGTTTTCTGTTTAGTGTCTATACCTGACAGAACTGTGCACTTTCGTTTTCACTTTGGTTGTTTTTGTTTGAGTGTTTTCTGAAAATAAAACTGATAAACACTTTCCATGCTGCGCTTTGGCCCACTCCTTTCGACGAGAGCCATTACAGCTACTATGGCAATAAAATGAATGTTGAGCTCTGCACACACCAGCTCTCTGTTGTCTTTGGCACTATGGTATTATTAGAAAAAGATAGAAATAGAGTGATAGGATGGTTAAGGATAGAGCCAGAAATATGCCCGTGCCTTAGATGCTGTCTAGGTTGAAGAAACCCAGATGGGATTTGATCTGATAACGTGCTGCTGGAGTTTTATTCAGACACTGTTTATCTGGAAGAACACAGTGAGCGGACACAACATTATGGCCGTCTTCCTTATCATTCCTAATGGCTGTTGTATAGTGTCTGTGAAATATCAAAACCCTGAGTGTACAAAACAACCGTATGTAATACTGTTTCACCAAGCCAGCAGCCAGAAGCCTTTCATTTGTTCCATTTCACCCCAGCTCATAGTTATAAGATGTGACATTATTGCTTTTTCAGACCCCTTTAGACTGCAAAATGACCCTGATTTGGTTGAGATTGGAAAAGGCGGGAAGAAATTTTGTCCGAAGTGCAGCCAGGCTTCGTCTATTACATCTATCTTCTGCGCCTCAGTATGACAACTACAGAGCTTCTCCCCCTGGCCCAAGATAAATGACCTTATTACTGCACAGAGCCATTCAAAATAGGATCATGACAAGCGTGGCAAATGCCTTTCCTCAGGAATATACAGACCTGCCAGACAAAGCCTGGGGTATATCACAGCTCCCCAAGATGACCTTGTCAAACACAAATGAG
>NC_068453.1:19932279-20004779 GCF_023373465.1 Oncorhynchus keta
AGCACGGCCCGGTGGACTGGGGACAGCAAGGAGTCATCATGTCAGGTAGTCCTGGGGCATGGTCCTCGGGCTCAGGTCCTCCGAGAGAGAGAAAGAAAGAGAGAAAGAAAGAGAGAATTAGAGAGAGCATACTTAAATTCACACAGGAAACCAGATAGGACAGGAGAAGTACTCCAGATATAACAAACTGACGCTAGCCCCCCGACACATAAACTACTGCAGCGTAAATACTGGAGGCTGAGACAGGAGGGGTCAGGAGACACTGTGGCCCCATCCGAGGACACCCCTGGACAGGGCCAAACAGTAATTTACTGTAATTTCTAACCCTCCATCCTGATCATTAACAATCCAACCAATGACATCTGGGCCCTGCCCCTCAATATCTAAAGGGTTCAATCAATCACCTATTGAGGAGCTACAGAGGAGCAATGCTGAGCAACAGCTCAGAGTCTAACAGAGCCTCTCTCCTTCCTGAGTGAATCACCTCTAACCCATTTCACAGTAATCCTGATTAATTTAGTTTACCCCCTTCACCAATCAGCATAGAGAATGGCACCTGTAATTGCAGAGGACAGTATTCCAGAGTTGGCAGAAAGAAAACTCCATCTTGCAACGCTAGTGCCTTTCCTCTCCAAGAGGTCTGCAACATTTTATATGAGCAGAAACCATATTCTATCTAATTGCACATATCTGATTGACCTAATAGTCTTCTTTAACCACCATGTTTGCATTGTTGGTTCTAATATTACAGTACACACACACACACACACACACACACACACACACACGCACACACACACACACACACACACACACACACACACACACACACACACACACACACACACACACACACACACACACACACACACACACACACCTGTCTCTGTGATGTACAGTACAACCAGTCACTATCACCATGGGGCGTTTGTAACTACTCCATGTTTTGTGTTTTTACGAGTTGAGATTACATTAACTGGTAAGACAATGGTAATAGGTGGGGGATAGAAACATATGCTACATTGCCCCCATAATCGGATAGTGGGGTGGTAGATACCTCGTCTCCCTTGTGGCTCAGCTCAGGTGCCTACATAGTACATACACCATAGACATACATCATTTACACACACACACACACACACACACACACACACACACACACACACACACACACACACACACACACACACACACACACACACACACACACACACACACACACACACACACACACACACACACGTAAACACGCACACACACACATAAAACACACACACACACACACACACACACACACACACACACACACACACACACACACACACACACACACACACACACACACACACACACACACACACACACACACACACACACACACACACACACACACACACACACACACACACACACACACACAGCATCAGCTCAGACAGATCCAGCTCTGAGAGGCCCAGCTCATGAGCTCCATTAGCAGCAGATTCATATTTATGCAACAAATGTTAGTGCATTGAACCGAACCGAATCGCGTCGTTCTTTAATCAAACCGAATCGCACTGAATCGTTTCAAACAAAACCTTATCGTTCCTGTATCGGAGCTCAAGTATGCAACAAATGTGTGTGTGCGCGTGTGTGTGTGTGTGTGTCAGTATCGAATCATCTCCTGGAGCCCTGTCACACTGGCAAAGCTTTGCTTGAGGTTAATTGTGTTCCTTGATGATGTCTAAAGAGGGAGTTTCCAATGTATCATCTCTGTTGTCTCCTTGGTGCTCCTTTGTTTTTGCCCTCGTAACTCATCCCTATAGAAAAAAGGAGGGAAAACAATGTATCATCTCTGTTGTCTCCGTGGTGCTCCTTTGTTTTTGCCCTCGTCACTCATCCCTATAGAAAAAAGGAGGGAAAACAATGTATCATCTCTGTTGTCTCCGTGGTGCTCCTTTGTTTTTGCCCTCGTCACTCATCCCTATAGAAAAAAGGAGGGAAAACAATGTATCATCTCTGTTGTCTCCGTGGTGCTCCTTTGTTTTTGCCCTCGTCACTCATCCCTATAGAAAAAAGGAGGGAAAACAATGTATCATCTCTGTTGTCTCCGTGGTGCTCCTTTGTTTTTGCCCTCGTAACTCATCCCTATAGAAAAAAGGAGGGAAAACAATGTTTCATTTTGCTCATTGAGCCAAAGGTTTTGTAAAGTCTCCTGATTAGCTATCTCCGTCTCAGCACAAACACTGAACATAGTGAAAGGAAAACAAGACAGTTAGTTTCCAGAGTAATCATCATATTGAAGCAGTCGAACATCTCTGTACGAACATCTCTGTATGAGTACTGCATAGGGAACAGGTACAGTGCTATATATCAGCCCTGGTTCAATGACACTAGATGGTTATGACTAAGTAGGAAATGATCTGGCTCTGTAATCACTGAGCTGGTCACCGCTGATTGTCCTTGTAGCAGCAGTACCACATTTCCAATTTGCCTTAATCACATTCTTCCCATGTCATCTCTTTCCCAGACTCAATAAAACGAGTGGGGATGTTTCAATTGATATTGGAAGTCTTTATGACTTTTTGACTGTTATTACTACAAAGACAATGCAGAGGTGTCCATGGACATTGGTGTTAAAGGTTGCATTTCAGCACAGCTGAAAACCAAAAATCGAGAATCTGAGAATAGAATATTATCATAGAATATTGAGACACATTTTAATTGGCTGTATGTACAGTGCCTTCGGAAAGTATTCAGACCCCTTGACTTTTTCCACACTTTGTTAGGTTGCAGCCTTATTCTAAAATGTACACTACCGTTCAAAAGTTTGGGGTCACTTAGAAATGTCCTTGTTTTTGAAAGAAAATCACATTTTCTGTCCATTTAAAATAACAACATAAAATTGATCAGAAATACAGTGTAGACCTTGTTCATGTTGTAAATGACTATTTTAGCTGGAAACGGCTATTTTTGATGGAATATCTACATAGGTGTACAGAGGCCGATTATCAGCAACCATCACTCCTGTGTTCCAATGGCACGTTGTGTTAGCTAATCCAAGTTTATCATTTTAAAAGGCTAATTGATCATTAGAAAACCCTTTTGCAATTATGTTAGCACAGCTGAAAACTGTAGTTCTGATTAAAGAAGTAATAAAACTGGCCTTCTTTAGACTAGTTGAGTATCTGGAGCATCATCATTTGTGGGATCGATTACAGGCTCGAAATGGCCAGAACAAATACTTTTTTTGTGAAACTCGTCAGTCTAATTCTTGTTCTTAGTAATGAAGGCTATTCCATGCGAGAAAATGCCAAGAAACTGACAATCTCATACACTGCTGTGTACTACTCCCTTCACAGAACAGCGCAAACTGTCTCTAACCAGAATAGAAAGAGGAGTGGGAGGCCCCGGTGCACAACTGAGCAAGAGGACAAGAACATTAGAGTGTCTAGTTTGAGAAACAGACGCCTTACAAGTCCTCACCTGGCAGCTTCATTAAATAATACCCGCAAAACCCTAATCTCAATGTCAAAGGTGAAGAGGCGACTCCGGGTGCTGGTCTTCGAGGCAGAGTTGCAAAGAAAAGGCCATATCTCAGACTGGCCAATAAAAAGAAAATATTAAGATGTGCAAAATAACACAGACACTGGACAGAGGAAGTCTGCCTAGAAGGCCAGCATCCCGGAGTTGCCTCTTCACTTTTTACGTTGAGACTGGTGTTTTGCGGGTAAATTTCCAATCAATTGAATTTTTCACAGGTGGACTCCAATTAAGCTGTAGAAACATCTCAAAGATGATCAATGGAAATAAGATGCACTAAGCAAAATTTCAAGTCTCATAGCAAAGGGTCTGAATACTTATGCAATTAAGGTATTTCTGTTTATTTATTTATTTATTTGTAAAAATGTCAACCTGTTTTTGCTTTGTCATTATGGGGTATTGTGTGTAGATAGTTGAGGACATTTTATATTTAATCCATTTTAGAATAAGGCTGTAACGTAACAAAATGTGGAAAATGTAAAGGGGTCTGAATACTTTCTGATGGCACTGTATGTACTGAATATTTACTGTAACAGAATAATGAGTTGATTTTGGTCAGGGATACTGGTCACATATAGATGTGTTTACTAACAGTACAGGGAGTACGCCTTCCCCACTAACATCTGAGTAGCAGAAGGACCACTGTGTGATGAGTGATAGCACCACCAGGCATGTACTGTACAGCTTTCTCTGAATGGTCTCAGTGAAGACAGAGGACTATTTGCCTTTGCACATAACCCTCCCTGGAACCATTCATATAGACCCAGAGGGACCAGATAAAACAAAGCACAGGGGGGAAACCCTGGGCACTCGGCCCCAGGGCCTCTCTTTTTCTGTCACTCCTCCTCTCTCTCTCTATCTCTGTCTCGCTCTCTCTCGTTTTCTCTCTCTTTCGATCACTCTTTTTCTCTCTCGCTCTTTCTCTCTCTCTCTCGTTTTCTATCACTATTTCTCTCTCTCTCTCTCTTGCTCTCGCTTGTTCCTATTACACCCCCCCCCCCTCTCTCTCCTTTCTCTCTCCACCTCTCCCTCACAAAACCTCAAACGGGGCCCAGTAATAGACCAATTTCAGCTCTGCCTGGAGCAAACCAATCCCTTTATTCATGTATTCGGGCATATTCCCGCACAGTGAGATTGCCCCCTTCACACTGAGATGAGTGGGAAGACGCCTCCCCGGTGGGGTGCGATGAACGGCCATGAGCCATGGGGTGGCCAGGACGGGGAACATTCACCACTACCTCATTAAAGATGGTTATAGGCTTTTTGTATGCAGGGGCAGACTGGGACAAAAATGTATTCAGCCCTGGCATTTCAGTCACACCAGCCCACATCACCGCTACTTACACACACAAGCAGTAATGCTACTGACACATAATGTAGGCAACTATAGTACAACCTTTACTGTACCAGTGACCGGTGGAACATCGTCCTATTTTAACCAGCTCTTGCCAGCTCATGTTTAAGACAAATGTAACATGTAAAAACAACACTGGAGTCACAACTCAACAATATAACCGTGCCTCTGTTGCCTCCCTGCTGTGCAGTCTGTCTCTGCATATTCTCTGTCAGTTTGTTTGTCTGTTTGTGATTCTCTTTGTTCGCCTTTGTTGCCACTCTGACTTCGCTTCTGCCTGTGCTCCTCTGTCTTCACTCTGTACGTTTGTCTGTGTCTGTCACTCTGTCTGTCACTCCTAAGTGTTAATTGCTATTACATATACATCAGAGTCAACATATTAAGGAACTGGAAGTACATCTGTGTCTCTCTGTTTTCTTCCTACTTCCACTGCACTCCCCTCTGAGCTGTCTCTGCTAAGCCTAGCATCCTTTCCCTCAGCACTGGTACCAGAAGGCCAGGGGACCACAGCCTGTACTGGGCCAGGCAACATCTCAGATGTGAATGAATAAACACATTTATTAGAAGAAGGAAGATTACTGAATAAATGCCTAAAAGATGGCCATTGGCTCATACAGTAATACCTTATGAAAGCCTAACTACTGTACTTATACTGCATATGTAATTGCCTGGCTATCATACATGTGAATGAATAAACACATATATTTAGACAAATAAGAAAATCCTTGGCTTAAATAATACCTTATGACAGCCTAACTACATATTTCAAATGAGTGCATTTCAAGTGTTCCCCACTGTCCACTTTAGATGAGTGTTTAAATATTAGGCTACAATTAATTATGTAAATAGAATAAAACAGAGAAGGAGAGAGAGAGAGAGAGA
The DNA here is from genome assembly GCF_023373465.1 of Oncorhynchus keta. Taxonomy (NCBI): domain Eukaryota; kingdom Metazoa; phylum Chordata; class Actinopteri; order Salmoniformes; family Salmonidae; genus Oncorhynchus; species Oncorhynchus keta. Next base: position 19,938,038 of record NC_068453.1, read on the forward strand.
GAGAGAGAGAGAGAGAGAGAGAGAGAGAGAGGCTGCCAGTTACTTAATGCAACTATTGGTTACAGCCAACACATGAAGGAACTGGCAGTCTCTCTCTCTCCCTCTCTCTCTCTCTCTCTCTCTCTCTCTCTCTCTCTCTCTCTCTCTCTCTCTCTCTCTCTCTCTCTCTCTCTCTCTCTCTCTCTCATTCTCTGTTTTATTCTATTGAATTAAATATACAACCTTCTGTGTTTGTCAAAGAACGATGCTGAGACTAGTTTATGTGGATGCGGATACATTTCCTACGATGTGTTCCATTTGACAGTGCCACACGCTTATGCTTGTATCTTTCTGCCAAGAAGTGACGGGCCTATCAGTGAATGAAATAAGCGGGAGATGAGTGGGACTTTCCAGCCTTTCCAGCCATTTGCAGTGAGGTGGCTATGTAATATAATCTGACACCGGAGTCACTCGTTTCTACAGCTCATAAACTCACTCGCTGGGCTGAGATTCAGAAACAAATAAACATTGATTAAGCAATTAAAATACCCAGTCCCCGAATTGACCTTCATGGTAATACACCAGTGGTCTCCAACCAGGGGTACTAGGACCTCTGGGGCTACCTGACCTATCCACAGGGGGTACTTGAAAAGACTCATGAGACCATAGGTCTACTGGTAAAAATGCAAATGAGGAGGTACTTCAGAGCAAAATTCAATTTGTGGGACGGTAACCGGAAAACGTTAGGAACCACTGTAATGCATGATGACTTGTGTTTAGTAAAAAGCACTGTATAAATGTGTGGTAGATGGGTATTGCCTTACCAATGTGTTATAAAAGCCAATCAAATAGTGCAAAAGTCATTGAAAAAACAGGCTCATGGGCTGCCGGCCGTGTCCATTATATGTTTTTGTATTTATATCAATATTTTTTTATCCATTTGGAACAGCCCACCATGATCAAATATGGTCTGGTCCTCCAGAATTTGCCAGAATTGCCAGACGACCAATCCGCCCATATTTGTACACCCGCCTTCCTGTGTCCAACTGGCCGTATGTGTCCTGTGAAGTGGAACATGACCATGGGCAGGTTGCAGAGTAGTGTGAACTCCCCTGGGTCTGGGTGAGACTGGGAGTGTATTCTGTCTGAATGTCGTCAGCGGGTGTCCTGTCTGTCTGTATGATGTGATTTGATCATAACCGGACAAGACCATAGCCGGAGCTCCAAAGAGTCTAAATGGGATGCTATTAAATCCAAAATGGCCCGCTGTGGATAAATGGCCACCCTCCCTCCCACTGTTTACCATAGAGGGGCATTATCGTAGCAGTCCACCCTGCCTCACATTGTCATATCCAATCATTCACATTTCTGAATGGCACTAAGGCGTGCTTAATTAATTAAAAGGCTAATTTACATTTCCCACTGTTTGGCTTGGTGGAAGACATTTAGAAATATCAGAGTGGAAAGCTGCTAACGTGCAGACTGTTAAAAGAGAGAGGGAGAGAGGTGGTTAAGCCTCCTTTTCTTATGATTAATTTATTTAGCGTTAGTGTGCGGATCTATTCAGAAGAGTGACACGTTGAAAACACTCGGGTGGGTTGCCAATGGACATTCATTCCATATCAGGTTTGAGTCTCCTCATCTGGCCCTGCTCTACTGTGCATGGGGATGCCAGGTGTGGAGGTCAATGCTGAGAGCCTGAGGAGGTTAACAGCATCAGTGTGGGAGACTAAAGTCAGTGGAGTTTTCTGCTAGTGGTACTGCCCACCCCAGACACGCTGTCCCCCATAAGGGGTGAATAATTGGCCTGTGAGACGTCTCTCACCATGGTGACCCCATCCCTTTGCTCAGTTGAAGATTATGTGATGTGGCCACCAATCTCCAACCTCAGTGTCAGACCCTGTGATGTGGCCCCCAACCATGAACAAAATGCAATGCTTCTATTTCTCATCTCTTTCCCCTTCCTCTCTTCCCAAAGGAGGGAGTCTAAGCAACATTAGTCAGATCTCATCAGGCATACACTTTTAGAAAAAATAGATCCAAAGGGGTACTTTGCAGAGGGACAGGGTTCTACCAAGAACCATTTTGAATCATTTTTGGAAGTCAGGGTCCTTAGATGATTCCTTGGAGGGCAAGAAGGATTCTTTGGAAGGCAAGAATGATTATACATAGAACCATATATAATATTTCCCAGCATGCTCTATTGCATGGAGATTTTCAGAATAGTTTGTTTTACTGTAATTTGTGTTTTTGCAAGTACATTGATAGGTTGATTTTCATTTTATGATTTATGATAGGTTGATTTTAATTTATAACATACAGTTTTCTAAACTAATCAAATCTGTTAGTAACTGTATTTATTGCACCCGTTACTGAGATGGTTTTTCCAGTTTAGATGGTTGAGGTAGTCTCAGTTCAATCTTACCTACCTGTGATGTCTGCTTCCAATTTACACTCTCAAACACATAGATCCCCTGAACGCAGCTCACGCTCCAGATCCCAATCACCTGAATTCTGATCACCTGTACACACACCTGTATTTCATTATCACACACTATTTAGTTCAGATGTTTGCACCCCATCATTGCGAGGTATTGTTTGTTTTGTGACAGACTTCTAGTCGGAGCTATGTTTTTCCCGTAATTTAATCCTACTGTGTATGATAGTTTTTGCCTGCCTCACTAACCACTCCTTTTGCCTATTCCCTGCATGTACCTTGGCTTATTGGATTTCCTGTTTTCAACCAATAGCCTGATCTCCCGGATGACGTTTCTATCATTTTCCCTGCCTATACTGTTGCCTTGTTGGATCCCCCTGTGTATGACCTTCTGCCTGCTCCTGGACCCAGCTACCTGCCTCCTCCTGTGGTCCTTTGCAATAAACACCTGCTGCGCACTGCACTTGAAACCAGCTCTGTCTCACATCGTGTTCAATACGCTACCTTGGCAGTTATTCTGAATGTAGGTTGCGGGTGATTAACAATTCCACTTGTTGGTTATCGTAACTCTGGCTGGTTTCCAATAAGAATTATACATCACTTTGCAAACCAGCATAATGAGACTTGTAGGCCTGATGTTTTAAAATGGCGCCGGAAGAAATGGCAGCAGTTTTACAGGTGCCCAACCAATTGTGTTATTACATGTTTTTTTCTCGTTATTTGTAACTTATTTTGTACATAATGTTTCTGCAACTGTATCTTATGGCAAAAAAGAGCTTCTGGATATCAGGACAGCGATCACTCACCTCGGATTAGAAAAATATTTTTTCTACAACAAGGAGGACGCACAGAACATTCGCCAAACACCCCACAGGGCCGACATCCCCATTATTTGCAAGAGGAAGCGACGCAGGTACAGAGGACAAATAGCCGGATATCTTGTCAGGACCCGGAGAAGGCGAGTGGGAAAGCTGCCGTTATCGTCAATACTACTCGCCAACGTGCAATCATTGGACAATAAATTAGACGAGGTACGATCACGAATATCTTACCAACGGGACATCAAAAACTGTAATATTCCTATGTTTCACGGAATCGTGGCTGAATGATGACATGGATATTCAGCTAGAGAGATATATGCTGCACCGGCAAGATATAACAGCACATTAAGACGAGGGGGGCGGGGCGGTCTGTGCATATTTGTAAACAACAGCTGGTGCACGAAATCTCTAGATTTTGCTCGGCTGAAGTAGAGTATATTGTGGTAAATTGCAGGCCACACTACTTGCCTAGAGAGTTTTCAGCTATACTTTTCATGGCTGTTTATTTACCACCACAAACAGATGCTGGCACTAAGACCACACTCAGTCAGCTGTATAAGGAAATAAGCAGAGGAGGCGCTCCTAGTAGCCAGAGACTTTAATGCAGGGAAACTGAAAGCAGTCCTACCAAATTTCGATCAACATGTTAAATGTGCAACCAGAGGGAAAAAATTCTAGATCCCTTGTCCTCGGAACAGAAAGTTACATTTTCGTCAAGGGCTTTATATAGGAGGAGAGAGAAGGGAGTGTTTCATAGTTTATAACCAATGTCTGTTCACATGGGCGGGGCCACTGAGTTGAGCATAGTTCACTCATGAAAACCCAATTCTCTCATTTGGAAGCTAAAATTACATTTAATCTTTTCACAAATAGTTTCATATTTAAACATTTAAATTGCACAACAATTCCATGTGAATCTGATAACTATAATGTGTAGACTTTCCAAAATACAGTTTGTCATCCTAACATTAGTAATAATGTCTCAGATGACAACTGATCTGTCATCATATTCTTTAAGTACCAACGCATATTTTCAGCTGGTTGGATTACCGAAATGTGGTTCCTTTCCCCACCCTTTTGATTTTATAAGACTCTCACTGTCAACAAAGGACTTTCCAAGAGTCACTCTGTAGAGTAGGGCGAGAGAAAGGGGGAAAGGCATTTATGGTGGTCATACACCTCCCCCTATCAGGCCAACGTCATGACAAAGTTGATTTAACAAGTGACATCAATAAGGCATCATAGCTTTCACCTGGATTCACCTGATCAGTCTGTCATGGAAAGAGCAGGTGTTCATAAGTTTTTGTACACTCAGTATACATCGGTATATCCATTGATAATGTCTAACTCTACTTCTATCAAAAACACAGCCTGAACATATCGCTTCCAAGTGATTCCGCAGCTTATTACAGCTATCGATGCGCTACAGCCTTAGCTATGCCTGCATTGATGCTGCTCCACCACTGGCTCTGTCACAGCCAAAGCCTGTCATTAACAGTGTTGAGGCAGGGGTGGGAGAGTTGCCTCTGTGTTGTGCCTGAGGTGCCACAGAAGCAGATGTCAAAGTTTGGAACTGTACTCTCTCTCCCAGGGTCTGGCGTTAATGTAATCATGATTATGATCCTGAAGCCAATTAATAGGACCTGTGTCAGGGCCAGTCAATTAACTGTAGTGGGGCTGAGGAGGGCTGTGTTGTGACTGGGGTGAGGTGGGCGGGGAGCTGGAAGGGAGAGAAAGAGAGAAGGGGAACTGGGAGAGAGAAGGTGAACGAGGGAGCAGTAAGAGATGGAGAGAGCTGTTACAGCTTATTCAGACATGCAGCCAGGAGAGGATAGAATACATCACTCAATGTTATTTCGCTGTCCGTTCAGATCAGGGAAGAAGAGGATCTGAGCCAAAGAATATTCATCATGGTGTTATAGACTACAGTAGAATAGACTTTAGCATCTGCCTGTCTGTATGGAGAGGACCACTGCACTGTCCCACTTTGAAACCCATCAATCAAAACCCATCTTGGTTCTACGTCTCTGTCTCGCCATTACAATTATTATTCAACAGCAATTTCAACCCAAGTCCCGGCTGTGCCTACCCACTGTGCACACACTGGTTGAGTCAACATTGTTTCCATGTCATTTCAATGAAATGACGTTGAACCAACGTGGAATAGACGTTGAATTGACGTCTGTGCCCAGTGTGTACAGCCCAAGGTTTGATCTGACAATCTGATGGTAATATTTTGGGTTGGTAGTAGTAGCGGTAACTGTAATATTCTTTCATGCTTTCAAGGGTGAAAGTAGGTTCCATTGGTTCCCGGTAGAGGACCGCATGCCTAATCATGGAATATCACATAGAACCCCTATTAATTCAAATGGATCTCTGTGGGCCTAGACCTGAAGATCTGTCATCTAACTTGTAAAATGTATTACCTTTATGATCTGATGGTCAATCACTTCTAAGGTCTCCTTTACTAAGCTACCCGTTCACGATCATCCACTGACAACATGTAGTATTTCCAGCCTCCAAACAGGAGGAAAAGAGAATTTATGCGTCCACTGCTGTCGGTGTTCGCCACTCATCTCTGCCTTGGCAAAATGTCAGTGTTCTTGTTTTACCACATGGCATTTTGGAGCGTAGGCTATACCACCTGTTTTCATGTCCATTTGCAAATTGTCCATGCCTCTGACATGCGGTAATGATAAATAATTGTGTAAAAGCCTACATTTTTATTGACATTTTGTTTGAATTATTATGGTAGGCTCATGTTCCACAGGTACGGCTTATCCGCACTAGTTATTTTCCCAGGACGCCATACTGGACCGACTTACTTTCACCCCTGATGATTTCTACTTTGGCTGTGTTGAATATACTGTATATGGAAAGTACTGAGTACTGCTACTGTTTGTCACGGATGCCATGTCATTTGTCAAATATTTCCCCTCGCTCTCTTTCTTTATCTATCTCTCTCACTGTCTCCCTCTTTCTGTCTCGCTTTCTCATGCTCCCTCTCTCTCCTCCTCCGGAGATTTGTCTAACCTTAGGGCTGCGGTGATAACAACAGCTCGCTTTGCAAATTAGAAAAACCTCCCCCATATGAGAGCATCTAAACTCATATTAATTCAGTGTCAGGGACGCCTGATGGTGCCCGATAAGCAGCTGAACGATTGTCGCTCTCCGCGCTACTTTATTTCAATGTCACCCACAATGTTATCTACCCAGCCGCTGCCACACACTGTGAGTTTAGAGCTGCACAGTAATGCTCCCATCGGGTTATGATGCCACAGCACTCAACAACAAAAAAGACCTTCTTACTGGCATCTGTGTCATCTACTACAGTATGGGCATTATCTCATACCTCTTGACTCAGGGTGTTCAGAAAACTTTAGTGTCCCTGCTTGGAACAAAAGGACAGTCTATAATCGAACATTTTTGAATATTGGATTTCAATGCAATAGCATGATGAGTCTGTGGATTTACTGTGGGTGATGAGGATGTTTGTAATGGGTCCTCATTAAACAGTAGGAGAAACATCATGTAACATCAGGTAACATGTTACATCCTCAGTAAACAGTAGGAGACACATCATGTAACATCAGGTAACATGTTACATCCTCAGTAAACAGTAGGAGAAACATCATGTAACATCAGGTAACATGTTACATCCTCAGTAAACAGTAGGAGAAACATCATGTAACATCAGGTAACATGTTACATCCTCAGTAAACAGTAGGAGAAACATCATGTAACATCAGGTAACATGTTACATCCTCAGTAAACAGTAGGAGAAACATCATGTAACATCAGGTAACATGTTACATCCTCAGTAAACAGTAGGAGAAACATCATGTAACATCAGGTAACATGTTACATCCTCAGTAAACAGTAGGAGAAACATCATGTAACATCAGGTAACATGTTACATCCTCAGTAAACAGTAGGAGAAACATCATGTAACATCAGGTAACATGTTACATCCTCAGTAAACAGTAGGAGAAACATCATGTAACATCAGGTAACATGTTACATCCTCAGTAAACAGTAGGAGAAACATCATGTAACATCAGGTAACATATTAGATCCTCAGTAAACAGTAAGATAAACATTTAGTAACATCAGGTAACATGTTACATCCTCAGTAAACAGTAGGAGAAACATCATGTAACATCAGGTAACATGTTACATCCTCAGTAAACAGTAGGAGAAACATCATGTAACATCAGGTAACATGTTACATCCTCAGTAAACAGTAGGAGAAACATCATGTAACATCAGGTAACATGTTAGATCCTCAGTAAACAGTAAGAGAAACATCATGTAACATCAGGTAACATGTTACATCCTCAGTAAACAGTAGGAGAAACATCATGTAACATCAGGTAACATGTTACATCCTCAGTAAACAGTAGGAGAAACATCATGTAACATCAGGTAACATGTTACATCCTCAGTAAACAGTAGGAGAAACATCATGTAACATCAGGTAACATGTTACATCCTCAGTAAACAGTAGGAGAAACATCATGTAACATCAGGTAACATGTTACATCCTCAGTAAACAGTAGGAGAAACATCATGTAACATCAGGTAACATGTTACATCCTCAGTAAACAGTAGGAGAAACATCATGTAACATCAGGTAACATGTTACATCCTCAGTAAACAGTAGGAGAAACATCATGTAACATCAGGTAACATGTTAGATCCTCAGTAAACAGTAAGAGAAACATCATGTAACATCAGGTAACATGTTACATCCTCAGTAAACAGTAGGAGAAACATCATGTAACATCAGGTAACATGTTACATCCTCAGTAAACAGTAGGAGAAACATCATGTAACATCAGGTAACATGTTACATCCTCAGTAAACAGTAGGAGAAACATCATGTAACATCAGGTAACATGTTACATCCTCAGTAAACAGTAGGAGAAACATCATGTAACATCAGGTAACATGTTACATCCTCAGTAAACAGTAGGAGAAACATCATGTAACATCAGGTAACATGTTACATCCTCAGTAAACAGTAGGAGAAACATCATGTAACATCAGGTAACATGTTACATCCTCAGTAAACAGTAGGAGAAACATCATGTAACATCAGGTAACATGTTACATCCTCAGTAAACAGTAGGAGAAACATCATGTAACATCAGGTTACATGTTAGATCCTCAGTAAACAGTAGGAGAAACATCATGTAACATCAGGTAACATGTTACATCCTCAGTAAACAATAGGAGAAACATCATGTAACATCAGGTAACATGTTACATCCTCAGTAAACAGTAGGAGAAACATCATGTAACATCAGGTAACATGTTACATCCTCAGTAAACAGTAGGAGAAACATCATGTAACATCAGGTAACATGTTACATCCTCAGTAAACAGTAGGAGAAACATCATGTAACATCAGGTAACATGTTACATCCTCAGTAAACAGTAAGAGAAACATCATGTAACATCAGGTAACATGTTACATCCTCAGTAAACAGTAAGAGAAACATCAAGTAACATGTTACATCCTCAGTAAACAGTAGGAGAAACATCATGTAACATCAGGTAACATGTTACATCCTCAGTAAACAGTAAGAGAAACATCATGTAACATGTTACATCCTCAGTAAACAGTAGGAGAAACATCATGTAACATCAGGTAACATGTTACATCCTCAGTAAACAGTAAGAGAAACATCAAGTAACATGTTAGATCCTCAGTAAACAGTAGGAAAAGCATAATGTAACATTAGGTAACATGTTAGATACTCAGAATGCAGTAGGAGAAACATCATGTAACATGTTAGATCATCAGAATACAGTAGGAGAAATATCATGTGACATCAGTTAACATGTAAGATCCTCAGAATACAGTAGGAGAAACATTAGGTAACGATAGATCCTCAGTATACAGTAGGAGAAACATCATGTAATGTTAGATCCTCAGTAACATGTTAGATCCTCAGTATACAGTAGGATAAACATCATATAGCATGTCAGATCCTCAGAATACAGTAGAATAAACATCAGGTAACATGTTAGATCCTCAGTATACAGTAGGATAAACATCATATAGCATGTCAGATCCTCAGAATACAGTAGAATAAACATCAGGTAACATGTTAGATCCTCAGTATACAGTAGGAGAAACATCATATAACATATTAGATCCTCAGTATACAGTAGGAGAAACATCATATAGCATGTCAGATCCTCAGAATACAGTAGAATAAACATAAGGTAACATGTTAGATCCTTAGTATACAGTTGGAGAAACATCATGTAACCTAATGTTAGATCCTCAGTATACAGTAGGATAAACATCATATAGCATGTCAGATCCTCAGAATACAGTAGAATAAACATAAGGTAACATGTTAGATCCTTAGTATACAGTTGGAGAAACATCATGTAACATCAGGTAATATGTTAGATCCTCAGAATACAGTAGGAGAAACATCATGTAACCTAATGTTAGATCCTCAGTATACAGTAGGAGAAACATCACATAGCATGTCAGATCCTCAGTATACAGTAGGAGAAACATCATGTAACATCAGGTAACATGTCAGATCCTCAGAATACAGTAGAGAAACATCATGTAACATCAGGTAACATGTCAGATCCTCAGAATACAATAGAGAAACATCATGTAACATCAGGTAACATGTTAGATCCTCAGTATATGGTAGGAGAAACATCATGTAACATATTAGATCCTCAGTATACAGTAGGATAAACATCAGGTAACATGTTAGATCCTGAGTATACAGTAGGAGAAACATCATGTAACATCAGGTAACATGTTAGATCCTCAGTATACAGTAGAAGAAACTTCGTGTAACATGTTTGGATAATGGGAGGAAGAGAGAGGGAGATAGAGAGAGAGAAAGAGAGAGGGCGATTGAGAGAAAGAGAGAGGAGGATTGAGATAGAGATAGGGAGATTGAGAGAAAGAGAGAGGGAGATTGAGAGAAAGAGAGAGGAGGATTGAGATAGAGATAGGGAGATTGAGAGAAAGAGAGAGGGAGATTGAGAGAAAGAGAGAGGAGGATTGAGATAGAGATAGGGAGATTGAGAGAAGGGGAGAGGGAGATTGAGAGAAAGAGACAGAGAAAGAGAGAAAGTGGTTGAGAGAGAGAGTGGGGGGGTGGGGTTGAGAGAAAGAGAGAGGGAGATTGAGAGAGAGGGAAATAGAGGGAGTGCGTTAGGGATAGAAAGAGAGGGTAAGGCGAAGACAGATGCAGGTAGAGATTGAGTGAAAGAGTGCCACACCGGCTGATAAGAGGAACGTTGAATCCACAGGCAAGGTCCAGCAGCACACTGCATCACTCCTGACGTGCCCATAAACATCAGGGGACTGGAGAGAGAGCCACCAGAAGGAACTCCAATGACCAATCCAGCCATCTTCCTCTCACCTTCTGTTCCTTTCTTATACCGTACCTTCCCCCATGTCTTTCACCTTCTGTTCCTTTCTTATACCGTACCTTCCCCCATGTCTTTCACATTCTGTTCCTTTCTTATACTGTACCTTCCCCCATGTCTTTCACCTTCTGTTCCTTTCTTATACCGTACCTTCCCCCATGTCTTTCACATTCTGTTCCTTTCTTATACCGTACCTTCCCCCATGTCTTTCACCTTCTGTTCCTTTCTTATACCGTACCTTCCCCCATGTCTTTCACCTTCTGTTCCTTTCTTATACCGTACCTTCCCCCATGTCTTTCACCTTCTGTTCCGTTCTTATACCGTACCTTCCCCCATGTCTTTCACCTTCTGTTCCTTTCTTATACCGTACCTTCCCCCATGTCTTTCACCTTCTGTTCCTTTCTTATACCGTACAGATTGAAAGAGGGAGATTGGAGAAAGAATTGGAGAGAGAGTGGGGGGGTGGGGTTGAGAAAGAGAGAGGGAGATTGAGAGAGAGGGAAATAGAGGGGGTGCGTTAGGGATAGAAAGAGAGGGTCCCCCATGTCTTTCACCTTCTGTTCCTTTCTTATACCGTACCTTCCCCCATGTCTTTCACCTTCTGTTCCTTTCTTATACCGTACCTTCCCCATGTCTTTCACCTTCTGTTCCGTTCTTATACCATACCTTCCCCATGTCTTTCACCTTCTGTTCCTTTCTTATACCGTACCTTCCCCCATGTCTTTCACCTTCTGTTCCTTTCTTATACCGTACCTTCCCCCATGTCTTTCACCTTCTGTTCCGTTCTTATACCGTACCTTCCCCCATGTCTTTCACCTTCTGTTCCTTTCTTATACCGTACCTTCCCCCATGTCTTTCACCTTCTGTTCCTTTCTTATACCGTACCTTCCCCCATGTCTTTCACCTTCTGTTCCTTTCTTATACCGTACCTTCCCCCATGTCTTTCACCTTCTGTTCCTTTCTTATACCGTACCTTCCCCCATGTCTTTCAACTTCTGTTCCTTTCTTATACCGTACCTTCCCCCATGTCTTTCACCTTCTGTTCCTTTCTTATACCGTACCTTCCCCATGTCTTTCACCTTCTGTTCCGTTCTTATACCGTACCTTCCCCCATGTCTTTCACCTTCTGTTCCTTTCTTATACCGTACCTTCCCCCATGTCTTTCACCTTCTGTTCCTTTTTTATACCGTACCTTCCCCCATGTCTTTCACCTTCTTTACCTTTCTTATACCGTACCTTCCCCCATGTCTTTCACCTTCTGTTCCTTTCTTATACTGTACCTTCCCCCATGTCTTTCACCTTCTTTACCTTTCTTATACCGTACCTTCCCCCATGTCTTTCACCTTCTGTTCCTTTCTTATACCGTACCTTCCCCCATGTCTTTCACCTTCTGTTCCTTTCTTATACCGTACCTTCCCCCATGTCTTTCACCTTCTTCACCTTTCTTATACCGTACCTTCCCCCATGTCTTTCACCTTCTTTACCTTTCTCTCGCTGTTTCTATTATCTTGTCCCTTTCTCCCCCTTCTCTCCCTCCCGCTGCCTCTCTCCCTCCTTCCCTCCCTCATCGCTAATCTAACCCATCCCTCATGAGAAAGCCCACCACAAAATGTCAGATCAGTGACATATTTTAGGATCAGATCAGGGTGTTATTTGTCATCACCTAATAAACCCCTTCACACTGAGGCTCTGTTGGTGATGGGTGGGGTGGACAGGCTGTCAAAGGCATGCACAGTGACAGGACAGCTGTATGACGCTGACAGTTTCCATGAGGGAAATTATGTGGCGCCGTGGAGGAAGTAAAGTGGGGGGGAAGGCGGGGCATATGTTTGGGAGGTCTGGTTCGAGGATGGACGTCAATTCAGAATGGCAGTCCGTCAAGCCAGCCTCTTCATAAGTGTCAATTAGATTCAGGGATCGTGGGAGGATAGGAAAAAAGCAATGTCCCTCTAAATGTATATCTAACGGCCTTGGAAAGATGATGTTTAACAACCCTGCTCAGACACGTAGGCATGCACACACAAGTGCAGGCACACAAACACACACACATGCAGGCATACACACACACACACAGTGTGTGTGTGTGTGTGTGTGTGTGTGTGTGTGTGTGTGTGTGTGTGTGTGTGTGTGTGTGTGTGTGTGTGTGTGTGTGTGTGTGTGTAGGTGAGGCAGGGAGCTTAGAGGGGTGTCTGTTTGTGAGCGAAATCAACAGCTCGTATGACATCTCTCTTGACACGGGCACCACGGAAAATGACAAATGCACTGTCAACAAGTTCTCACCACCGGGGGCCAGGCAGAACGTGTCTCAAAGTAACTTTTGGGGAACCGTTCGTTCCACCTGGCGCCTGATTTGTAGCCAATGGAACAATGTGGTGTGGGTGACTTTCTGTAAACGCCCGATTGGTTGACCGTATCCATGACTGGGTGCAGTACCATGGGTGTGGAGTTTCTGGCCTGCGTCACTGCTTGTGTAAGCCGAAGTCAGACAGTGTGAGAACTGGGAATAGGGAATGTCTCTAGGCGGCAGTTCAGCTCCGATTCAATGCATTTAGACCTCAGGGCTTAGGAACTGGGCCCGTATCCACACAGCATCTCACAGTAGGAGTGCTGATCTAGAATATGTCCATATAATATTTTTCATTATGATCGAAAAGGCTAAACTGATCATAGATCAGCACTCCTACTCTGAAATGCTTTGTGGATACTTGCCCTGACCTGACTGCTACTAACAAGTCTGAAATCCCCCCAATGGTGTGTGTGTGCGTGCGTGCAGGAAGGACGTGTTCCTCTCACAAATGCAACAGTGTTGAGCTTCTTATACCATGCCTGAGTTGGTGTTTGGGTCATTGGGTTCCCTCTACCTTCAAGTCTGTTTGATCACCGTGTTTTATCATGTAACATGTTCTTCCTGATCTTTGCTAGACCTTGTCACTTGTGATCTCTGTGGCTGAGCCTTGTGGGAGTCTGGGTATGGCGGGGGAAGTGAGAGGGAGGGAGGGAGAAGAGGAGGGAATTACGTTAGCTATTGCTTCCCTCTCTGTTTCTTCTCTCTCTCTGTCTCTCTTTTTTCTCTTTCTGAGTGAAGTAACACTTCACATCCAGATTCAGTCACTTCCGTCCACCTGCAAAAATAGAACATAACTTGACAGAAGGAATCTCTCTTCACAGAAAAATAATACCGTTTTTACATTACTGTAGTCAAAAAATAGAGGGTGAACAAAAGTGTGATCAACGATCAAAATATAAGGTCATGCCCTCTCAGACACCCCATGAAGTCCATCACGCCTGCCCACCCTCTCAGTACCTTCAGCTGGAACTCCCCCAGAGAGGTCAGTCTAACTCCTTGACCATTAGAGTCCTGTCAATATCTCCCTACTTCTCTTCTATTCTCTCACCGTGTCACGCCTCCAATGGTCTTCGGTCGCCGGGCAGATTTCCCAGTGGGGTGCAGTGTTCTCAGCCCGGGCAGTGTTCTGAGCAAATAGCCCCCTCTTGACCGCATGACTCACCTGTCTACATGCAGTCCCTTACCCCATGTCCCTCTCCCCTCCCACATCAGCCTGATTCCAACAGACACTGTTCTCCACAGGGGCTGTCTATATTAACCCGGGTCCCCAAACACCCCCAGTCGCCTCCTCCCACCGCCCAGCAAGCCTCACATGCAACAAGGGGTAGTAGGGGGTAGCATTGAGGGGGAGGACAGACTGGGTCTGTCCTGTGTCTCCTATAGAGAGGAGAGTTATTCAGCCTTCCAGACAACTCATCATCTCTTCCTTTTGTTCTATATGAAAGCGTGGTAGCGAGGGTGGACAACCCAAAAACAATGGACTGTCATAGTTTTAAAAGCAGACTGTGAGTAATGGAGCCTAATGGTCCAAAATGAGATAATCCCTGGATGACTGATACACCAGACACACGCTCTAACACTGTTGTGTATTTAGGAGTATTACAGTGCAATATGACCATGCTATGTTGCTGTATGGGGCCATTTTTCCTGTGAAAGCCCTGTTCAAAAACATACAACTAATGGGTTGGTAGACCATTAGCAGGGAACTGGGAAGGTTTGAAAAAAGTAATCTGGCCGTAGAGAAAGGACAGTGGAAAGGTGTGAATCCCCCAGTTCTTAGAGCTCTACTCTCACAGCTAGAGGGGAAGGAAGGAAATGAGACCCTAGTGGTGTTAACTACTAACATCACTGCTGCTCTGTGCTGAGACAGGCAGATTTGTGCAAGCTGGAGTGGTCTTATCATTAGCCAATTAGCCCTGGAAACCTCCAGATTGTCCCAGAAAACCAACATTGTAAAGGGCTGACATTGACATCTGGTGGCTCTACCCAAGTCCATCCAAGCTTGGCTAGACTCCTAGATCCCCCCCTGGGCTCTCCTCCTCACCCCAACCCCAGGAGGACTCAGAGCCCTGCTTAGCCCCTAGCTGACAGGCTCATGTTTCAGGGTGCACGAGACACAGACATTCCAATATTAGTGAGATGAATAGGACCAGGGGGGGTGACTGGGAGGAACTGGATTGGAAGATAACAGAGGGAGGTTTTGAGGCCAACTAAAACCCTTCTCCGTCAGGTTCTGACCAACACGGCTGCCTGTATTTCAGGCCTTATTCTTCCTTCATAGACCTTTCCTCTGTGCCTTTGCGAGCAGTAATTGAAAACGAGGGATCTTTCTGCATTGGCTTAATAGAGCTGTCCCTGCCTCGCCGCAAAGCGGGGTTAATCACTTTTTCCAGTTCCATTACCCCTAGAGATTGCCTGCAGATGAGTAAAGACGCATGCTGGACAGGGAGGGAGCTGGGCTCTGGGCTTTCTACACACACTGCTCGTATCTCCCCTTGCTGCAGGCTGAATCATTTGCACCGCTATTACATACACAAGAAATTCTCAGAGTGCGACTGTGTGTGTGCACGGATGAGGTAGAACTCTGAAATACACAACTTTTTGTTACGTCCCCCTGTTTCCTTGAAGATAGCACTAAAACCATTGTGTTGTTTGATCCTGCAGGCGAGCTATCCACACATTAATGGAATGGGGTTTGAAGCAGGGGCATTACTTTAATATTTTTAATTGGTATGTTTCAGATGAATATCTCCCCGATTTAAATATAGTGAACTTAACTGTTTGATGTGGCGCCACCTTTCTCTAGCCTATTTATGCACGCAAACACAGGCTTTCATTTGGTTTATTTCATTTCATTTATTGTAATTACACTGTTAGTGTTCCGTTAGTGTTCCCTTCAGATCAAAACCAGTGTTCTCACTCTGATTATTTGTTTATCCGTGTCTGTAAAGCAATTGCAAGTGTCTCGCCGAGGATTACTTTCAATGGTCGGAATGTCCTGAGCTTTCAACTGTCATCAAAACGGGAATTAATTTTAAACCACCAAGCACCTGTTGATAGCAGCGAAATGATGGACGGCTGCACAGTCGCAGTTGGACTGTAGTTAATGGGTGTTAAGAAGCGCTGTAAAAGATGGTCAAGTGGATTCATACAGTAGCCATCAGAGTTGTATTAAGTGAGTCTGTTGGAGCTACTCTTTTTGTCACTTCCTCCACCATAACAGACAGAAAACAGACTGAAGAGCCCTGGGCCCCTCCTCTGTATTGGTGTGTAGTAAAAGCACTTTCTCCCATTGATTCAGACTATCGATCCCGGCTGGAGCATTTATCACAAACACTCGCTCTCTCTCTCTTTCTCTCTCTCATCTGTTCTTTGACAAAGCAATTACAACACTATTATTACCTTCCTGCTTACCAACAGGCTCCTAGACAGCTTCTACCCCTAAGCCATAATATATACACACCATACTGTATACACACTCACTAGAATATATATACACACCATATACACACTCACTAGACTATATATACACAACATACTGTATACACACTCACTAGACAATATATACACCATACTGTATACACACTCACTAGACTATATATACACACCATATACACACTCACTAGACTATATATACACAACATACTGTATACACACTCACTAGACTATATATACACCATACTGTATACACATTCACTAGACTATATATACACACCATATACACACTCACTAGACTATATATACACAACATACTGTATACACACTCACTAGACTATATATACCAGTGTTTCCCAAACTTGGTGTCGGGGTCCCTGAAATTGAAATGAGGTCTTATCAAACAAATAAAAATAAAGATATTCAAATGAGTATAAAATACAACCTTTTAGTGTCAGCTAAAGGCCTTTAATGCACTTTAATGTCATTACTTTGATTTAGGACGGCATAACAGACCCAAAATTGAGTGAATATGATCAAACAGCATTAACTAGGGAAAATACTTTTTAAAGTCCCCTAATATATAAATAATAATAATAATAATATATGCCATTTAGCAGACGCTTTTATCCAAAGCGACTTACAGTCATGTGTGCATACATTCTACGTATGGGTGGTCCTACATGTTGTAGTGTCAATTCGGGGTTGTGTGCAGAAAAGGTTTGTGAACCCCTGATATATACACACCATTTACACACTCACTCACACACACTATATTGACAATCCCACACAAAAGCCACACACATTCATGCACGCTACATACGCACGCAGACCGACACAACACAAACACACAAACATGTAACAGTATAATTTTAAACCGTCCCCTTGCCCATACCCGGGCGCGAACCAGGGACCTTCTGCACACATCAACAACAGTCACCCACGAAGCATCGTTACCCATCGCTCCACAAAAGCCGCAGCCCTTGCAGAGCAAGGGGAACTACTACTTCAAGGTCTCAGAGCAAGTGACGTAACCGATTGAAACGCTATTTAGCGTGCACCGCTAACTAAGCTAGCCGTTTCACATCCGTTACACACACACACATTACACACACATGCACTTACAGACAAGCACTTTTACACTCATCATTTGCTGCTGCTACTCTGTTCTTTATTATTGGGGTGGCAGGGTAGCCTAGTGGTTAGAGCGTTGGACTAGTAACCAAAATGTTGCAAGTTCATATCCCTGAGCTGACAAGGTACAAATCTGGCGTTCTGCCCCTGAAAACCCACTGTTCCTAGGCCGTCATTGAAAATAAGAATTTATTCTTAACTGAGTTGCCTAGTTAAATTAAGGTAAATGAGTCTTATTATTATCTATCCTGATTCCTCATCACTTTACCCTGCCTTCATGTATCTACCTCAAATACCTCTCTGCACACTGATCTGGTATTGATACTCTCTGTATATAGATCCATTACTGATCTGGTACTCCCTGTATATAGATCCATTATTGATCTGGTACTCCCTGTATATAGATCCATTATTGATCTGGTACTCCCTGTATATAGATCCATTATTGATCTGGTACTGGTACTCCCTGTATATAGATCCATTATTGATCTGGTACTGGTACTGGTAGTTGTCTTCAATACATTTAAGTTCCTTCATTCTTGGATATAGCAGCACATTTTACATTTTGCAATCCAGCGTTTGCATGTCGTTCTAAAATGGCTTTCCTCTACATGCAGCTCAAATACTGAGTGAGTGGTTTTAAGCCACTCTTTTTGGGAATTGAATCTGAAGCAGGATTTTAATCTGCAATGGGGATGGATGACAGTAGTCCTTCAGTTAGAGTGTCTCTCTTTCTTCCTTTACAAGAGGTTATTAAGTTAACCTTAAAAGCCTCTGCCTGCAGCAAAATGACTTTATCCCATCAAGTCACAAAGAAAAATACATTTGGTATATGGTCCGAAGTAAGATCACTTGACTCACTGCCCCACAGTGCATCTTTCAATGTATTCAGTGATTGCAAATAGATTGACTTCAATGACATGGAGAGGCTGCTGAATAGTTTGTGATAATTAGCAGTTGACATTTAACACTTTGCTAAATGGACATATTTAAACATTAACTGGCTAGTTAACTCATGGATTCTACACATAAGGCGCACTGTCATTGGATATTCCTCCCATTCTTTTTCATGTCCTTCACATGAAAGTCAACTTTTTGATTCCTCTCTGATGAAATTGACGGCAATACTCGTCGCTCTGGCTTCCCTGGCTTCAGCTTTCCCTCTCATCTCCAATGGATGTAGAGCCCGGCTGATTTGACAGCCTTGTAAATTCCTCAAACAGCACGGTCCAAAACTTTGCCTGGTCCAAAACACTGCCTGCTGAGAGTCCTGGTCCAAAACACTGCCCGCTGAGAGTCCTGGTCCAAAACACTGCCCGCTGAGAGTCCTGGCAAAAATGTGAAAACCTGCAGAACAGGCCCAGAATGAAAGCAGCACCCCTTCCAAACCTAAACCTTGATGGTAGCTTAAAGAACATGTTTCTAGTAGTAATAATTATACAGCATCTCCATATCTATCTTTCTCTCTCTACTGGGAGAGAGAAAGACGAAGAGATAAACAGCATGGCCAGTGTTGCGCCTGGGAGAGGGCAGAGTAGGGGGTTTGGGCATGGAGGGAGGGAGCTGACCCAGTTAGAGTTGGGCTGGGTTGTGAGGAGGAGTTGGTCTGGTCTGGGGCGCCGCCAGCCAGGCACGGGGTATGATGTGGGCCCTGCTAAGCCATCTAGCCGTCCTGTAATTGGGTAGGGCTCTTACACCTGCATGACACACCTTGGGAGGGATGAGCGTTTGAGATGGAAGAGGGAAAGTAGAAACTCAGACTCTCTGTGATTCCTCAGGTGTGCTTAGAGGAAAACGACTGAAAGCGAAAAGCAGCTGGTCTTGTTTTAATCTGTCTGCTATCCTGAATACTTTATCCTCCATCTTTGTTTGGCATGTTGATTTGAGAGATTTCCAGGCTTTGTGTCCTGATATTTTAGCTGGCCTTGTATCTCCCTTGTATCTCATAGACTAGGTACATTTGACGTGTTGCCTCAGCAGTGGAACATACTGTAGCGGGCGTGCTGGTGCATGACTGTGAGAGGAAGTGCTTTCATTATAACAAAGTTGATGCTTTGTGTTTAAAAGGGCATTTCTGAATTTGATCGGCATGCATCATTAAACATGCTCTCTGTAATGTATTATTTAGCTTTGGCTTGAAGTTGGTTTATAATAAAGGCAATTGAAAGGGCAGGTATTGACTTATTGTTGAAATTGAGATATGATCGCTATGGCGATGACAGCCATTGGAAAAGGGAAAAGGTCAGAGGCAAATGAGCTGCCATCCAGCCAGAACAGAATGCTACTCCATGTTCAAGTGGGTCACCTGCCACACAAGAGTGTTCAGCCTCTATACAAGACTTGTTTATACAAGAAAACATAGAATTTGAGACAGAATAACCCTTTATTATTCTGGAATGATCCTGAGAAGCATCACTGTCTCCAAGGGTGGTCTCCAACTCACAGTAGGCCTGGGAACATTCTCTCTCCAAGCATAATGCATTTGACAGTGATGTCACAATGATCCAAGGTGTCTTACACTTTATATGTGACCACCTGCTCAAAGAGAACATTAAAATGGCCGCCTTGAACCAGGCCCAAGTTAGTAAATCCTTTAAGCATTTGATGATAATTTGTTTATGAACATCTTTCTATAACGCACCTGTGGTGATGCATTAATACAACAGTGATATCAACCCCTGTACTATATAGTTACCACATCATGTAGCCACTCATTCTCCCGGAGCAATGTCTATAGGCACAGAGCCAATAGCATCCATCACTTGGTGCTTTGACCTTGAGAGAGGAACAAAACTATCTGATCACGTCTCTGCGTCTCGACATCACCCGCTGAGGTCTCTTTGAATAATTGGGTGTATGAATAAGAAATGCACTGAGTCAAAATAGATAAATTACTTGTTTCAGCTCTGTCACATCAGCTTAGCATCTAGGCCTAGGTCCTTTGTGCTGAGGACAAAGTGGCTCTATGGGTCATTCACCTGGTAGGTGGGTTTGTACTGTTCACAGGGGCCCAACAGGGGAGCGCCATCAAACATCAGGGCATGTTACAAATATCTCCCTACTGTTCCAGGGTGTCAGATGTTCTCTTTAATGATGGCCCCGCCGTGTTGATCTGGCCTCTAAGTGGATAGATTGTCTCTCTTGTTCCCACAATGCAAATGTGTTCCTAAATGGGGCTGTTTTCTGCTCAGGGTTTCTTGTAATTACAGCCCTTTGGTAGAGCTCCTTTGTTCAGCCTCTGTCTGACTCACTCACGTCTGTCAGGAGAGCGGGAAACTCTAGCAGGTGTGCATTAGGGCCCTTCGGATTGGAGTCTGACGTGGACAAACATGAAAACATCACGCCTGAAGCCTACAATACAATACATGCCCTCCATTCCCTTCCCACGGGATCAATCCTATCTGCAATAGAAGAGAAGATGCCTCCTCCCACATACCCTACTCTCACCTGAGAGCGGCATTATATTCCGAAAGTCCTCTCCCTGCCTGCACTGAAGTGTCTCTGTCGTGGCCCGCTGTGCCTCTCCACAGCTCAGCGCCCACACTAACCTCGATGCTGCCTTTCAAAGGGAGACAAGGGAAGGCAGGGAGAACATGAAGGTGTAGGTGGAACCTTGAACTAGAGGGGAGAGTCAAAGGGCTCACAGAAGCACTGATTGCTGTGTTCATTCATAGCAATTAGCAAAGATTTCAGGGAGGGGGTTTCAAGGCAAGTTAGAACCTGCGTTAGAACACATCAATGCAATTGTATACCCTTTATATAGTAGCCTGTAGGTGTATATTATGGTAAATTGTCATTATCGTGGCTTGTGTTTGACACCCTGAAGGATGTCTTTGTCAGATCTGCCAGGGTCATTAAATACGTGTTGACAACACAGCTGGAGAACACAGTCCTCTCGTGCGTTCACAGTGTGTTCCCATACAACAGCTGGCAAAGCCAAAGTGAGTGAACAACAGCACATCATGCTAACAGGCTTGCCAATGCCTGCAAAGTGAGTGAACAACACCACACCCTGCTATCAGGTTTGTCAATGCCTCTAAAGTGAGTTAGCAACAGCTAACAGCTCCTGTGAATACACTGCACTCTCAATTGGATTATATGTTTTCTCCCATAAACACACTCAGTGAACCTACAAAGCAATCGGATCACCTTGCCATCTAGTGACTCATAGAGTATACATTCTTCCATCTACGGTATTATGAATCTAGTTTCATGAAACAGGGCACGTTGGAAATTCCTTTTGTTTCACAACCTCATTATAGTTTTTACACTGTAGTAGTATGGAGCAATATGTAAATATACAGTTGAAGTCGGAAGTTCACATATACTTAGATTGGAGTCATTAAAACTCATTTTTCAACCACTCCACAAGATAGTATGTAGTTTGGCAATGACACAAGTAATTCTTCCAACAATTGTTTACAGACAGATTATTTCACTTATAATTCACTGTGTCACAATTCCAGTGGGTCAGAAGTTTACATACACTAAGTTGACTGTGCCTTTAAACAGCTTGGAAAATTCCAGAAAATTATGTAATTGCTTTAGAAGCTTCTGATAGGCTAATTGACATAATTTGAGTCAATTGGAGGTGTACCTGTGGATGTATTTCAAAGCCTACCTTCAAACTCAGTGCCTCTTTGCTTGACATCATGGGAAAATCAAAAGAAATCAGCCAAGAAAAAAATTGTAGACCTCCACAAGTCTGGTTCATCCTTTGGAGCAATTTCCAAACGCTTGAAAGTACCACGTTCATCTGTACAAACAATAGTACTCAAGTATAAACACCATGGGACCACGCAGCCGTCATACCGCTCAGGAAGGAGACGCGTTCTGTCTCCTAGAGATGAACGTACTTTGGTGCGAAAGGTGCAAATCAATCCCAGATTGATCCCAGATCAATCCCAGATCAATCCCAACAGCAAAGGACCTTGTGAAGATGCTGGAGGAAACAGGTACAAAAGTATCTATATCCACAGTAAAATGAGTCCTATATCGATATAACCTGAAAGGCCGCTCAGTAAGGAAGAAGCCGCTGCTCTAAAACCGCCATAAAAAAGCCAGACTATGGTTTGCAACTGTACATGGGGACAAAGATCGTACCTTTTGGAGAAATGTCCTCTGGTCTGATGAAACAAAAATAGAACTGTTCGGCCATAATGACCATCGTTATGTTTGGAAGAAAAAGGGGAAGGCTTGCAAGTCGAAGAACACCATCCCAACATGAAGCATGGGGGTGGCAGCATCATGTTGTGGGGGTGCTTTGCTGCAGGAGGGACTGGTGCACTTAACAAAATAGATGGCTTCATGAGGAGAGGAAATTATGTGGATATATTGAAGCAACATCTCAAGACAGTCAGGAAATTAAAGCTTGGTCGCAAATGGATCTTCCAAATGGACAATGACCCCAAGCATACTTCCAAAGTTGTGGCAAAATGGCTTAAGGACAACAAAGTCAAGGTATTGGAGTGGCCATCACAAATCCCTGACCTCAATCCGATAGAAAATGTGTGGGCAGAACTGAAAAAGTGTGTGCGAGCAAGGAGGCGTACAAACTTGACTCAGTTACACCAGCTCTGTCAGGAGGAATGGGCCAAAATTCACCCAACTTATTGTGTGAAGCTTGTGGAAGGCTACCCAAAACATTTGACCCAGGTTAAACAATTTAAAGGCAATGCTACCAAATACTAATTGAGTGTATGTAAACCTCTGACCCACTGGGAATGTGATAATAAAAGCTGAAATAAAAAAATCTCTCTACTTTTATTCTGGCATTTCACATTCTTAAAATAAGGTGGTGATCCTAACTGACCTAAGACAGGGAATCTTTACTAGGATTGAATGTCAAGAATTGTGAAAAACTGAGTTAAATGTATTTGGCTAAGGTGTATGTAAACATCCGACTTCAACTGTATGTATCAAATCAAATTAAATGTTATTTGTCACATGCGCCGAGTACAACAGGTGTAGACCTTACAGTGAAATGCTTACTTACAAGCCCTTAATCAAAAATGCTGCGAAGAAAATACCTACGAAAAAGTAAGAGATAAAAATAACAAGTAATTAAAGAGTAGCAGTAAAATAACAATAGCGAGGTTATATACAGGGAGTACTGGTACAGAGTCAATGTGCGGGGGCACTGGTGTCGAGGTAATTTAGGTAATATGTACATGTCGGTAGAATTATTAAAGTGACTATGCATAGACATTAACAGAGAGTAGCAGCAGCATAGAAGGGGGGGTGGGGGGCAACACAAATTGTCTGGGTAGCTATTTGATTAGATGTTCGGGAGTCTTATTGCTTGTGGGACTAGACGCTCTGGTACCGCTTGCCGTGCGGTAGCAGAGAGAACGGTCTATGACTAGGGTGGCTGGAGTCTTTGACAATTTTCAGGGCCTTCCTCTGACATCGCCTGGTATATAGGTCCTGGATGGCAGGAAGCTTGACCCCGGTGATGTACAGGGCCGTACACACTACTCTGTGTCGTGCCTTGCGGTCGGAGGCCGAGCAGTTTCCGTACCAGGCAGTGATGCAACCCACCAGGATGCTCTCCATGGTGCAGCTGTAAAACCTTTTGATGATCTGAGGATCCATGCCAAATCTTTTTAGTTTCCTGAGGGGGAATAGGTTTTGTCGTGGCCTCTTCACAACTGTCTTGGTGCACTTGGACCATGTTAGTTTGTTGGAGATGTGGATGCCAAGGAACTTGAAACTCTCAGCCTGCGTCACTACAGCCCGTCAATGAGCATATCTGGGCCATTTACTCGGCTGGTGACAATCTGCCCAGCACCTCTTAACAAACAGACACCTACACACATGAAACGAAAAATTGCTGTTCCTAGTTCCTGTAACAGAGACATGAATCCAAAGTAAACACACCTGGCTTCCTGCTGGTTGTTTATATGAAGTGCACAGTGGGGTAATAGTGGGTTATCTCTATGTCTTGCACGCTATAAAGGTTAGCAATACTATTTACATTTACATTTAAGTCATTTAGCAGACGCTCTTATCCAGAGCGACTTACAATCAATCCAATCACATGCCTGGGAATCCATTTGCATGACTAGAATAGAACAGCATAAAAGTCCACACTTAAAGTAGAAAGTGGAGTTGTTAGAGGCTTTGTGAATGTCCCAAATGCCACCCTATTCCCAACATTTGGGACACAGCCTTTGTGTAGTGTGAAAGCCAGCTTCATCTGCCTAGGGCTGTTGGTAGAACCCTGCAGGATCATTGTGGGATCCAGGTGTGTTTACTCAGACTGAGCCAGCAAATGGTCACACAGAGGGAGCTCCACTCACTCATCTATAGCAGGGCCAGAGAAAACTGTCCCTGGCAGACATCTGTCACAACCAGCTAATCCTCCCTGACTCTCTCTTTCTTTGTCTTTCTTTCTCACTGTCTCTCTTTCTCTCTCGCTCTACCTTCGATTTGCCTCGCTCTCTCTGTATCTATTTATTCTATGTACAGTGGAAGCAATATTAAATTAGGTGTGTTAAACTCAACTCTTTCTCCATCTCTCCTCCAGCTTCTGCCTGGCTGCCCAGCACCACCATGGCTGAGAGTCGAAGGGAAGCCCTGGCAGCGGCCCCGATGTCCACCACTGCCTCCACGGTCGGTGCCAACGCTACCGACATCTCCGGCACCGGATCCAGCGAGGACTTCTCCAAGCTCAAGAACAAGTTCATGAACGAGCTCAACAAAATCCCACGTGAGTCATGTTAGTGGTTGGTGTCCCTTAACCTGCCTGGTGACAAAGTGGTAATTGGTTGAGTAGCTACTTCCTATAGACGTCTCACACATTCCTCAAAGCACCCTTGGATCTGTTCTTTAGAGACTAATTGCAATCAACAAAGTACAAGTGGTCATTATCACTGATTGTGGATAGGGACTAATGGTGTTACTCAGAAGTACTGTGACTACTTTTAGAAACCCATTTGGCATTTGAGGTGACAAGACAACAAACAGCATTGTTTTGAAAGTTTTGTTTGTTGAGTATGTCTAATTTCCAAGATTGTTGGTTTTCTCAAAGCAAATTCACTTTTTCAATCTCCAAGGTTGTCTGTATTGCTGGGCACCCTGTGTTTCTTCCCTCCATCTATACCCTCCCCCGACAGGAGGCACGACTACAGCATGTTGGAATCCTGACCAACTGTGAGCCCATCACTCCTATATAAAAATGTTCCACCAAGTGATTCCGGAGGAGACACTTGTCTTTGCCTGTAACGTCTGTGGAACAGTAGCAGTTAGTTTGGGACAGCAGCATCCTTTGTTTATCCCAAACCCCAACCTACATATCCAGTGGACGTGGTTGTGTTCAGCCTCCCAAGTCCTAAATATAGACAAATCCACCGGCTCATGTGGAAGTAATTCCTGTGTCAGGAATTGGCTCCCATGAAAAAGAGAGGTTCTATTGCTTTAGCTCCAACGTGAATGACGCCACTTGTTTTATTATGCTGTCCTAGATTCATAGCGCAGGGAGCCTGATTAGAGATTTATCCTGCGTCTGGGGAGGCTCATTTAAAACCAACAACATATTTGCTTTGGGAAATAAAGCCGTAGACGCTTTAGACAGTAGTCCGTGGTCAGTATGTACTGCCCTGGACTTTACCCCATCAGACCAGAGATAGACTTTCATTGATTGACAAGCGACAAACACTTCCTAGAAGTGTGTTGGAGCCATTGGGCGATCCAATGAAATTAGCACCACTGAGGAGCATATGGAAGCCATAATGATAATGAAGACACTGTAGGGGGGTGACTCTGATGTCCGTCCCCCCCCCCAATCCTAGCCAGCAACAGCTAACCTGGTGCCTCAGCACTCTCACAGTGGAGTTGTGTTACCCTTCCAAAACACCCGGTCTTTCCTTCATTTCACTGTCTGTATTTGGCAATGACATGGTGGCAACCTGCCCATTAGGCTTTGTAACAACCCATGTACCACCTCTCTCCCTAATTATCACACTGTGTGATGTGGACAACGACTAAATAAGGAGTTGTTGGGTGTGCCTCAGACAGAGATGCTATCTGAAAGCAGCCCCCGAAAAAGCCACTCCATTATAGTAGAGTTTAAATTACAGTTTTTTGCTCCAGCACTCAGTCAGAACTAGAAAACGAGCAGCTCCACGTCGAGCGCTGCCAGCCTGATGAATGCCCAACGACGTGTTTGTGCCAGCGAATATCAATACAGCTACTCCCAGTATTGGGACAGGGCATTAATGAATAAGACAGAAACAATTCATTGCCATAGCAAATGATTAATTGTGGGTATTTCTACATAGAAATCTATAAGACTTGACTCCTGCAGGTAAAGCTGAATGCACGGTGTTGTCAGAGTTGGGCATCTTGTGCTGTATCTCTGGTATAACTCAGTGGAATGCCTTGTGACATTAACAAAGATCCATGTATTAATCTCCAAGCCAAAAGCTCCTCTTCAGCCCCATCTGTTGGCTGATGCTGCTAGAAGTGGCGGTTTTTCAAATGGAGTTGAATTTCATCCCTCCAAAAATCTTCAGTGTTTTCTTGATACATTTTCCCTTCTCAAAAGTATTTTAAACCCCCAAACCTGGTTTTAAAAAACAATTAAGCAACACCACATGGAACAACGCCTCTCCCCCATGTGACCTACTTGTTGTGTGTAAGTACTGACATGTATGTGTAACTGATAGATGCACACACACATACATTTCAAAACATGAACATGTAGTGTATGGAAATTGTTAAGTCTTTTGTCTGTAATGTATTTTTCGTCACGTGCCCAGTAAGACTAGCTGTTGCCATTAGCGTCAGCTAATGGGGATTAAAAAAAATCTAATAATTTCTCATTCGCTGTCTCAAAACTATTTCACACCAAGGAGGACCTAAAAGACAATGTTATTAAAAGCATTACTTCGTCCATTACCTGCTGTAGCTCCATCCGCTATCCCAGCATGCATTGCCACCACAAGGATGTTTGTTGAGATTAATGCAGACTGTCCCACTTTTCTCTCTTTCAAGTTTACCACTAAAGGTTTGTGGTCAGACTACTGACAGTTTTGGCTTGCATGATGTAATGTGTATGGAGAATGCCATGTGATGCCATAGCGAGCACCACACAAAGCCAACGGCCACACTCAGAGGGGTGTATCCACTGCAGCTGTGTCTGTGTTGTGTCTGTGTTGGGCCGCACCACACCATGCTCAGGGCCTTGTGGCCTCAGCGGGAGGCGTTGTCATGGATTTTCCAGCACTCCCTCTAAACACCAAAAGGTTTTTGTTTTCAGTGACAATAATGAACCTCTCAGTGTTAGAAATGCTTTGCTTCATAACTGCTGTCTCCACACTCTCCTCCATTACTCTAAATAACACAGACAAACGTATTGAAAATGACATTTCTAAAAACATGTCTTTTCAAAGGTTGTCAATATTAGTGTTTTTTTCACACCTGTTTCTGTGGGTATTACACTGAAAGCTATACATACGTTTTACAAAATGGACTGCTTTCGATTTTAAAAGAAATTAAATGTACAGGTGACTGAAAACTCTAACATTTCAAAATAATATATTTAGAATAATTACAGAGTAGTTTATTTCAGATTCTGCTCAGAAATGAAAGCACCCTTTGAGGATTAGACTGGTGGTAGATCAGCAAAGACAAACTTCTCTGTCCCTCTCTGTCTGGCTCTAGTCCCGGTCCTCTCCCGGGCCTTAGACTGAGCCAGTAGGCCTGCCATGAGGCAGCAGGAGGGGGCTGGGGGACCAGAACTAGCTAGCAGCTTACAGACGGGAAGAACAGCCCTACTCGGACCAAACTTCTTGCCCCCCCCGCCCAACCGAGCCCATGTCAGGAGGGTGCTCTATGGCGTGCAGGGGGAGATCCCCCCTCATCAACAGTGTGATGCTTGACCCTTTTGAGAGTCCCAGTACGCTACCTCCCACCTCCAGAGTAGCCTTTCAAAGAAGGGAATCAGAGGCCTGGTCCAAAACTCAATCACTTTCTTCCTCATTAGTTTTACATAAATCTTAACACAAATACCAGTTTGTGTAGCTAGTTATTTTTTCTGTTACATATTCATCCTACCCCATTTGCAGCTATTGTTGCACTGTCATTGTTGTTGTTCCCACAGTGGGAAAGGCCAAGGACTGGGGGTGCTGCTCTTGTTGGCATAACAACATGTAATGTCAAGGTTAATTGACCAACAGTGTGCTGTCACAATATATTAGTTTGTGTTGCCATGCCTATTACCCTGATACATCATCACCCCCCGCCCACTACTGTTGCCAGTCTATTGGATCCTTTGTATAATGATGTAAGGAGGCACGTATCTCCTCAGAGGACCATGGGTAATGTGATGACAAGCAGGAAGCTCCCCCTGTTCCCCGAGGCAGACCCCACGTGACTGATTACTATGGGCCCGTCCCATGAACCTCACCCATCGTGAAAAATATAACCGCTCCAACTCCCTCAGACTGCCTCTGCCCTGTGGCCGGAAACATTGAGATAGTATGGAAATCTGCCCCAAAACTAGGTAATGAAATAGAGCCCTTTAGCTTCCATTATTCCTACTCTGTGTCTCACCGATTTGACTGATCCTGCTCTATTGCCACACTGACAGTGGCTGTGTCTCTCAGTTGAGCATCACTTCAATAGACATCAGTGCACATAAATGTACACTATACTCAATAATATACTAAATATACTGTACATCAATGTTACTTTTTAACTCTACATTGTTGGGTAAGAGTTTCACGGTAAAGTCTACACCTGTTCTTGTCAGCACACGTGACAAATACAATTTGATTTGAACAATACCCATCAATATACACAACAATAATATGCATTAATATTACATGAATATTCACATCAAAACACTAAAAGCAAAACACAATCATAGAAAACAAACATTATTCAGTAAAAAGGTCCTCAGTCATTTTGAATTGTCCCAGTGGCACCAATTCATCCAATTTTAGAGAGCCTTGGAGATCATTCCAGATGAAAAATAACAGATTTACCTACCTGTAACTCAGTGGAGATTGTAGGGATCTCCAGTTAGCCATCCCTAAGGTCTGGTATCTCGTACCTCTAGAAGTTAGTAACAATTAAGTAACAATGAAGCTACAGAATGCAGTGATGTGTACTGAACGAATTGTCTGTAATAAATGATGCACTATGATAAACTGCATCCAAAGTCTTACATACACTGGCAGCTGCATTCATATCGGCAACATCCCCATAGTCTATAACCCAGAATGAATGTTGACTGAATTATTTGTTTTCTGCTATTTAATTCAAGTCATGACAGATTCCTTTCAAATAAGCTGTTAAATAGAGCCAAGAGTCTCTTACAGATGAAGTTCGGGTAAAATGGCGGACTTTGTGAGAGGATTACCTTTCAGTTACTCTAACCTTTTCTTCTTCATCCACAGAGAGTATGTCTGAAAAGATGTGTTAGAACCAAAAGTCCCTCATCCTGTTTGCATTGTTCCATGTGTCAAGAGTTCCATAGCCTTTGGCAGTCTGCAAGGTTTTGTTAAAAAAAAACCTGTCTGATAACTCATCTGTCATATTTCAATGGTCCCCATTCCAGCCGGTTATCAGATCAATTCTGTCTGGAAGAGAAAAAAAAACAAAGGTTTGATAAGAAAGCGGGCGACTCGGAGCGCAAGACAAATGCAGCTGGAGCCTCCTGGTTCGGAGCGAATGAGCCAAAAGGCCCTGCTGTGTCCTTGAAGGCATCCGGAGGACGTTGATATTCACAGCTGAAAGCCGACTCATTGTGTGGCGTCGAGGCACATTGGCTGCCGCTGACTGGATGGTTTTTGACTACGGCTGCAGAAATGTGATTTGCGCCTCTCCTCCGGAGCTGTGAACACCAAACACGCATTCCATCATCCAGCGCCTGCATCATTTTCCGTTCACCGTTGTGTGTGGCGAAACGAGAGTTAACAACTGCTTAAAGTTGAAGTGCAGTGCACCCGCTGGCGCCGCGGTCTCAAGAGAGAATAGACGCACCATGTAGTTAATTAGGGAATGCTTTTATTGCTTTCGGGGACTCCGTTTATTTTAATTAAGCAACACAAAAGTGTCTTTCAGTATTAGACACATGCCCAATAAAATAGATAAATAAGGCCTGAGTTATTGCATTGGATTTTACAGCAATGGGCTGTGCATTATAATAGTTGTACCACTGATGACAACACATTGTAAATAACCACAGAAGGTGGCAGTATCATTTAAACATATTGTATTTTATGATGCACAACGGAATCCAATTGCAGTGCAGTCTGCCTCGTCAAAATAATGCCAAATTTCACTGTTATTTTCGCGATCGTTTGTAGAAACGGACCGGCGCAGCGGATGTTGAGTTCCACATCATTTTTATGATAAAGTGAAACTTACCAAAGACAAATAAAGAATAAACTAACAACGAACCGTGACTACAGAGGTGCTACGTGCACTAACTCAAACACAATATCCCACAAACACAGGTGGGAACAAACACTACATAAATATGATCCACAATTAGAGACAATGATTACCAGCTGTCTCTAATTGGGAATCATACAAGTCACCAACATAGAAACATGAAAACTAGAACACCCACATATAAAAAATCAACTACACTAACCCCCCCAGTCACGCCCTGACCTACTCCACCATAGAAAATATGGACTCTCTATGGTCAGGACGTGACAGTACCCCCCCCAAAGGTTCGGACTCCAGCCGCAAAATGGCGGCAGCGTAGCCTAGTGGTTAGAGTAACCGGAAGGTTGTGAGTTCAAACCCCCGAGCTGACAAGGTACAAATCTGTCGTTCTGCCCCTGAACAGGCAGTTAACCCACTGTTCCCAGGCTGTCATTGAAAATAAGAATATGTTCTTAACTGACTTGCCTGGTTAAATAAAGGTAAAAAAAATAATTAAAAAAAAAAGTAAAAAAAAAACCTGAAACCAAAAGGGAGGGTTAGGGGGGTGTCTAGCGTCGGTGGCGGCTCTGGTGCAGGAAGAAGAACTCTCTCATCCCGTGGATCCGCCAGCATCGGAGGGAGCTCTGGTGCGGGATGAAGAACTCTCTCATCCCGCGGATCCGCCCACATCGGAGGCGGCTCCGGTGAGGGACGGTGAACCCGCTCAGTTCGCGGATCCACCATCCCTGGTGGTGGCTCTGGTGCGGGCCGAAGAACCCGCTCATCCTGCGGATCCAGCCTTGGACCCAGGCTGAACACTGTACCCGGACCAGACCCAGATGCAGAGGAAGGCTCCTGCCATGGAACGGGACTGGACACCGGCCCTGGCCTGGACATCAGTGCAGAGGAGGGCTCCTGCCATGGAGCTGGACCGGATGCCGTGTTTGGACTGTACATCAGCACAGAGGAAGTCTCCTGTCCTGGAGCTGGACCGGACACCGTGCTTGGACTGGGCATCGGCGCAGAGGAGAGCTCCTGCCATGGAGCTGGACTGGACGCCGTGTCTGGAAGCTCCGGAACGTTGACCCTCGCTGAAGGTTCCGGACCGTTGACCATCGTTGGAGGTTCCGTACTGTGGACCGTCTCAGGAGGTTCCGGACTGGGGACCGTCGGCGGAAGCTCAGGACTGGGAACCGTCGCCGGAAGCTCCGGAATGGGAACCGTCGCCGGAAGCTCCGGACTGGGAACCGTCGCCGGAAGCTCCGGACTGGGAACCGTCGCCGGAAGCTCCGGACTGGGAACCGTCGCCGGAAGCTCCGGACTGGGATCTGTCACCGGAGGCTCCGGACTGGGAACCGTCGCCGGAAGCTCTGAACTGGGAACCATCGCTGCGTGGGGCCGGCACTGGTGGTACGCACCTCAGGGAAAGCGGGAGGGCGAGGCAAAGGACCTACCGGATTGGGGAGGCACACTGGAGGCCTGATGCGTGGGGCCCGATACAGGTGGCACTGGACTGGTAACACGCACTTCAGGGCGAGTGCGGGGAGAAGGAACAGGACGTACTGGGCTGTGAAGGCGCACCGGAGACCTGGTGCATATAGCCTGCATCGATGGTACCGGTTCAATGACACACCTCGCACGGCAAGTGAGAGGAGCTAGCATTGGATGTACTGGGCTGTGGAGACGTACATCTGGGCGAGTGCGAGGAGAAGGCACAGGACGTACTGGACTGTGGAGGCGCACTGGAGGCCTGATGCGTGGGACCGGCACAGATTGCACCGGACTGGTAACACACTCCTCCAAACGCCTGCATTGCCGCATAATCCTCGCCAACAGCAGCTGCAAACGCAGATTAGGAAGGAACAGACAGAGTATCCCATCTACCACACAATGACATTACTGCAACGTATCCAATTTACCAGCAGAGACATTCTTCAATGGACAAAGGACTCGGTTGGACAAGACGGCCTTCCATCTACCACCAACCTACCGAAGCGCAGCTCAGAGTAAATAGTTATTGCATTTTCCTTTTCCAAATGGGCAGTAATTTAGAATGCATAAGATACTATATTTACGATAGCACAGCTTCGCCCTTTGTTCCTCAGTCTTCCCGCTCTTTCACTCAAACCCAGCTCTTTTCTTTTGTGTAACAAGCTGTCATATCTGTTCTGCCCGCTAGGGACGTTTTCCTTTATGACGTAATTTGTAATAAAGTTATGATTTAATTATGTGTATGTGTAATTCTGTGTGATTAGTTAGGTATTTAGTAAATACATAACTAAACCCAATTTTGTATTGCTGATTCAACTTGTTAGCCAGGGTTCGTGCAGATAACCAAGAATTTACAACTTTCAGATGAGACTGAATTAAGATGACGATTAATATTGACTGCTATTGATGTAAAATATTACTAGGTCTTTAAAAGTTTATTCGGGAAGATAACAGCTCTATAAATATTATTTTGTGGTGCCCCGACTCTCTAGTTAATTACATTTACACGATTAGCTCAATCAGGTAATATTAATTACGGATAAATTATCATATCACTTAATCTGGCATAGCCAAAGACACAACAATTATATAAAGGTATCGATAATTACCATACTAATGCAAAGTGACATATTTTTACCACTAAAACAATTATAACAAACAAGTTTCAAAACAATATTTTGTATTTTTCAAATGTTTTTCTTCAACAACTTTGTGAGCAGCAGAAAACCAGTTTTTCGGAGACCACAGCTCAAGGGGGTGAATTCAAAATCGGGTGGATCGGGGGAGATTGTCCCTGCCATTAGCACACCACTGTGCCAAGGCCAAGACTGTAGATCCCAAAGATATTTTAGAGCATCACTCAATGTTTTTCCTAAAAGGAGAGTGCTTATCGATTTAGTCAACAGCGCATTGATTTTGTTCTCTCCCCCTCCCTCCTCTCTGATGGCGAGGAGGTGAGGGAAATTCAGTGAAGCGCTGGTAAGCCAAAGCCCCAGGGAGAATAGACCGTCATATATTTCTCCTGTAATGGTTCTTTCTAGTGGCCCGCAGATATAGAGTCTTCAAAGTAGCACTGAAAGGTGACAAACGTTAGATTTACAATGAAGCCAATTGCCTCCCATTGTTCCATACGAGTAGAGTTAGTAGTACCACAACAGGTTTCTGAGTAGTGTACAGAGAGGAAATGTACTATGTAATCTTTTCTATGGTCATAATTATTCTGTAATTATACTGAACAAAAATATAAACGCAATATGCAACAATTTCAACCATTTTACTAAGTTGCAGTTCATATAAGGAAATCAGTCAGTTGAAATAAATACATTTGGCCTTAATCTATGGATTAAACGACTGGGTTGGGGAGCAGCCATGGGTGGGCTTGAGAGGGCATAGGCCCACCCACTTGGGAGCCAGGCCCACCCACTGGAGAGCTAGACCCAGCCAATTAGAATGAGTTTTTCCACACAAAAAAAGCTTTATTACAGACAATTCTCAGTTTCATCAGCTGTCCGGATGGCTGGTCTCAGATGATCCCCAGTTGAAGATGCCAGATGTGGACGTACTGCCAAATTCTCGAAAATGACGTTGGAGGCGGCTTATGGTAGAGAAATTAACATTCAATTCTCTGGCAATAGCTGTGGTGGACATTCCTGCTGTCAGCATGCCAATTTCATGCTCCCTCAAAACTTGTTTGACAAAACTGCACATTTTACAGTGGCCTTTTATTGTCCGCAGCACAATGTGCACCTGTGTAATGATCATGCTGTTCATTCGGCTTCTTGATATGCCACATCTGTCAAGTGGATGGATTATCTTGGCAAAGTAGAATGCTCACTAACAGGGATGTAAACAAATACGCTTTTTGTGCTTATGGAACATTTCTGGGATCTTTTATTTCGGCTCATGAAGCATTGGACCAACACTTATATGTTGTGTTTATATTTCTTTTCAGTATAGCGTGGT
Organism: Oncorhynchus keta; assembly: GCF_023373465.1. Classification (NCBI taxonomy): domain Eukaryota; kingdom Metazoa; phylum Chordata; class Actinopteri; order Salmoniformes; family Salmonidae; genus Oncorhynchus; species Oncorhynchus keta. The sequence goes on from NC_068453.1 coordinate 19,972,947, forward strand.
GGAATTTATTCAGGTGGGAAAACTGTTCAATTATCAGATCCTTCAGTGATACAGTAAATCAAACCAGCCTGAATCTACCACACGGTCTCCATCGTGTGTTTGGTAAATATTGACAAAAACATAGTTTGTTTGCTGATGGGCCTGTTGGTGGCCCTCTCTGTTGCTGATGGGTCTGTTGGTGGACCTCTCTGTTGCTGATGGGTCTGTTGGTGGACCTCTCTGATGCTGATGGGCCTGTTGGTGGCCCTCTCTGATGCTGATGGGTCTGTTGGTGGCCCTCTCTGTTGCTGATGGGCCTGTTGGTGATCCTCTCTGTTGCTGATGAGCTTGTTGGTGGCCCTCTCTGTTGCTGCTGGGCCTGTTGGTGGCCCTCTCTATTGCTGATGGGCCTGTTGGTGGCCCTCTCTGTTGCTGCTGGGCCTGTTGGTGGCCCTCTCTATTGCTGATGGGCCTGTTGGTGGCCCTCTCTGTTGCTGATGGGCCTGTTGGTGGCCCTCTCTGTTGCTGCTGGGCCTGTTGGTGGCCCTCTCTGTTGCTGATGGGCTGTTGGTGGCCCTCTCTGTTGCTGATGGGCTGTTGGTCTTCCTCTCTGTTGCTGATGGGCTGTTGGTGGCCCTCTCTGTTGCTGATGGGCTGTTGGTGGTCCTCTCTGTTGCTGATGGGCTTGTTGGTGGCCCTCTCTGTTGCTGATGGGCTGTTGGTGGCCCTCTCTGTTGCTGATGGGCTGTTGGTGGCCCTCTCTGTTGCTGCTGGGCCTGTTGGTGGCCCTCTCTGTTGCTGATGGGCTGTTGGTGGCCCTCTCTGTTGCTGATGGGCTGTTGGTGGTCCTCTCTGTTGCTGATGGGCTGTTGGTGGTCCTCTCTGTTGCTGATGGGCTGTTGGTCTTCCTCTCTGTTGCTGATGGGCTGTTGGTGGCCCTCTCTGTTGCTGATGGGCTGTTGGTGGTCCTCTCTGTTGCTGATGGGCTGTTGGTCTTCCTCTCTGTTGCTGATGGGCTGTTGGTGGCCCTCTCTGTTGCTGATGGGCTGTTGGTGGTCCTCTCTGTTGCTGATGGGCCTGTTGGTGGCCCTCTCTGTTGCTGCTGGGCCTGTTGGTGGCCCTCTCTGTTGCTGATGGGCTGTTGGTGGCCCTCTCTGTTGCTGATGGGCTGTTGGTCTTCCTCTCTGTTGCTGATGGGCTGTTGGTGGCCCTCTCTGTTGCTGATGGGCTGTTGGTGGTCCTCTCTGTTGCTGCTGGGCCTGTTGGTGGTCCTCTCTGTTGCTGATGGGCCTGTTGGTGGCCCTCTCTGTTGCTGCTGGGCCTGTTGGTGGCCCTCTCTGTTGCTTATGGGCCTGTTGGTGGCCCTCTCTGTTGCTGATGGGCTGTTGGTGGTCCTCTCTGTTGCTGCTGGGCCTGTTGGTGGTCCTCTCTGTTGCTGATGGGCCTGTTGGTGGTCCTCTCTGTTGCTGATGGGCTGTTGGTGGTCCTCTCTGTTGCTGATGGGCCTGTTGGTGGCCCTCTCTGTTGCTGATGGGCTGTTGGTGGCCCTCTCTTTTGCTGCTGGGCCTGTTGGTGGCCCTCTCTGCTGCTGATGGGCTGTTGGTGGCCCTTTCTGTTGCTGCTGGGCCTGTTGGTGGCCCTCTCTGTTGCTGCTGGGCCTGTTGGTGGCCCTCTCTGTTGCTGCTGGGCCTGTTGGTGGCCCTCTCTGTTGCTGATGGGCTGTTGGTGGCCCTCTCTGTTGCTGATGGGCTGTTGGTGGTCCTCTCTGTTGCTGCTGGGCCTGTTGGTGGCCCTCTCTGTTGCTGATGGGCTTGTTGGTGGTCCTCTCTGTTGCTGATGGGCTGTTGGTGGTCCTCTCTGTTGCTGCTGGGCCTGTTGGTGGTCCTCTCTGTTGCTGATGGGCTTGTTGGTGGCCCTCTCTGTTGCTGATGGGCCTGTTGGTGGTCCTGTTGCTGCTGGGCTTGTTGGTGGCCCTCTCTGTTGCTGATGGGCCTGTTGGTGGCCCTCTCTGTTGCTGATGGGTCTGTTGGTGGCCCTCTCTGTTGCTGATGGGCTGTTGGTGGCCCTCTCTGTTGCTGCTGGGCTGTTGGTGGTCCTCTCTGTTGCTGATGGGCCTGTTGGTGGTCCTCTCTGTTGCTGATGGGCCTGTTGGTGGTCCTCTCTGTTGCTGATGGGCCTGTTGGTGGCCCTCTCTGTTGCTGCTGGGCCTGTTGGTGGCCCTCTCTGTTGCTGATGGGCTGTTGGTGGCCCTCTCTGTTGCTGATGGGCTGTTGGTCTTCCTCTCTGTTGCTGATGGGCTGTTGGTGGCCCTCTCTGTTGCTGATGGGCTGTTGGTGGCCCTCTCTGTTGCTGATGGGCTGTTGGTGGTCCTCTCTGTTGCTGATGGGCCTGTTGGTGGCCCTCTCTGTTGCTGCTGGGCCTGTTGGTGGCCCTCTCTGTTGCTTATGGGCCTGTTGGTGGCCCTCTCTGTTGCTGATGGGCTGTTGGTGGTCCTCTCTGTTGCTGCTGGGCCTGTTGGTGGCCCTCTCTGTTGCTGATGGGCTGTTGGTGGCCCTCTCTGTTGCTGCTGGGCCTGTTGGTGGCCCTCTCTGTTGCTGATGGGCTGTTGGTGGTCCTCTCTGTTGCTGCTGGGCCTGTTGGTGGCCCTGTTGCTGCTGGGCCTGTTGGTGGCCCTCTCTGTTGCTGCTGGGGCTGTTGGTGGTCCTCTCTGTTGCTGCTGGGCCTGTTGGTGGCCCTCTCTGTTGCTGCTGGGCCTGTTGGTGGCCCTCTCTGTTGCTGCTGGGCCTGTTGGTGGCCCTCTCTGTTGCTGCTGGGCCTGTTGGTGGCCCTCTCTGTTGCTGCTGGGCCTGTTGGTGGCCCTCTCTGTTGCTGCTGGGGCTGTTGGTGGCCCTCTCTGTTGCTGCTGGGCCTGTTGGTGGCCCTCTCTGTTGCTGATGGGCTGTTGGTGGCCCTTTCTGTTGCTGCTGGGCCTGTTGGTGGCCCTCTCTGTTGCTGCTGGGCCTGTTGGTGGCCCTCTCTGTTGCTGATGGGCTGTTGGTGGTCCTCTCTGTTGCTGATGGGCCTGTTGGTGGCCCTCTCTGTTGCTGATGGGCTGTTGGTGGCCCTTTCTGTTGCTGCTGGGCCTGTTGGTGGTCCTCTCTGTTGCTGATGGGCTTGTTGGTGGTCCTCTCTGTTGCTGCTGGGCCTGTTGGTGGTCCTCTCTGTTGCTGATGGGCTTGTTGGTGGCCCTCTCTGTTGCTGATGGGCTGTTGGTGGCCCTCTCTGTTGCTGATGGGCTGTTGGTGGCCCTCTCTGTTGCTGATGGGCTGTTGGTGGCCCTCTCTGTTGCTGATGGGCTTGTTGGTGGCCCTCTCTGTTGCTGATGGGCTGTTGGTGGCCCTCTCTGTTGCTGATGGGCTGTTGGTGGCCCTCTCTGTTGCTGATGGGCTTGTTGGTGGCCCTCTCTGTTGCTGATGGGCTGTTGGTGGCCCTCTCTGTTGCTGATGGGCTTGTTGGTGGCCCTCTCTGTTGCTGATGGGCTGTTGGTGGCCCTCTCTGTTGCTGATGGGCTGTTGGTGGCCCTCTCTGTTGCTGATGGGCTGTTGGTGGCCCTCTCTGTTGCTGATGGGCTTGTTGGTGGTCCTCTCTGTTGCTGCTGGGCCTGTTGGTGGTCCTCTCTGTTGCTGCTGGGCCTGTTGGTGGCCCTCTCTGTTGCTGATGGGCTTGTTGGTGGTCCTCTCTGTTGCTGCTGGGCCTGTTGGTGGTCCTCTCTGTTGCTGCTGGGCCTGTTGGTGGTCCTCTCTGTTGCTGATGGGCTTGTTGGTGTCCCTCTCTGTTGCTGATGGGCCTGTTGGTGGTCCTCTCTGTTGCTGCTGGGCTTGTTGGTGGCCCTCTCTGTTGCTGATGGGCCTGTTGGTGGCCCTCTCTGTTGCTGATGGGCCTGTTGGTGGCCCTCTCTGTTGCTGATGGGCTGTTGGTGGCCCTCTCTGTTGCTGCTGGGCTGTTGGTGGTCCTCTCTGTTGCTGATGGGCCTGTTGGTGGTCCTCTCTGTTGCTGATGGGCCTGTTGGTGGTCCTCTCTGTTGCTGATGGGCCTGTTGGTGGTCCTCTCTGTTGCTGATGGGCCTGTTGGTGGTCCTCTCTGTTGCTGATGGGCCTGTTGGTGGTCCTCTCTGTTGCTGATGGGCCTGTTGGTGGTCCTCTCTGTTGCTGATGGCCTGTTGGTGGTCCTCTCTGTTGCTGATGGGCCTGTTGGTGGTCCTCTCTGTTGCTGATGGGCCTGTTGGTGGTCCTCTCTGTTGCTGATGGGCCTGTTGGTGGTCCTCTCTGTTGCTGATGGGCTGTTGGTGGTCCTCTCTGTTGCTGATGGGCTGTTGGTGGCCCTGTTGCTGCTGGGCCTGTTGGTGGCCCTCTCTGTTGCTGATGGGCTGTTGGTGGCCCTCTCTGTTGCTGATGGGCTGTTGGTCTTCCTCTCTGTTGCTGATGGGCTGTTGGTGGCCCTCTCTGTTGCTGATGGGCTGTTGGTGGCCCTCTCTGTTGCTGATGGGCTGTTGGTGGTCCTCTCTGTTGCTGATGGGCCTGTTGGTGGCCCTCTCTGTTGCTGCTGGGCCTGTTGGTGGCCCTCTCTGTTGCTTATGGGCCTGTTGGTGGCCCTCTCTGTTGCTGATGGGCTGTTGGTGGTCCTCTCTGTTGCTGCTGGGCCTGTTGGTGGTCCTGTTGCTGATGGGCCTGTTGGTGGTCCTCTCTGTTGCTGATGGGCTGTTGGTGGTCCTCTCTGTTGCTGATGGGCCTGTTGGTGGCCCTCTCTGTTGCTGATGGGCTGTTGGTGGCCCTCTCTGTTGCTGCTGGGCCTGTTGGTGGCCCTCTCTGTTGCTGATGGGCTGTTGGTGGCCCTTTCTGTTGCTGCTGGGCCTGTTGGTGGCCCTCTCTGTTGCTGCTGGGCCTGTTGGTGGCCCTCTCTGTTGCTGATGGGCTTGTTGGTGGTCCTCTCTGTTGCTGATGGGCTGTTGGTGGTCCTCTCTGTTGCTGCTGGGCCTGTTGGTGGCCCTCTCTGTTGCTGATGGGCCTGTTGGTGGTCCTCTCTGTTGCTGATGGGCTGTTGGTGTCCCTCTCTGTTGCTGATGGGCTTGTTGGTGGTCCTCTCTGTTGCTGATGGGCTGTTGGTGGTCCTCTCTGTTGCTGCTGGGCCTGTTGGTGGTCCTCTCTGTTGCTGATGGGCTTGTTGGTGGCCCTCTCTGTTGCTGATGGGCCTGTTGGTGGTCCTCTCTGTTGCTGCTGGGCTTGTTGGTGGCCCTCTCTGTTGCTGATGGGCCTGTTGGTGGCCCTCTCTGTTGCTGATGGGTCTGTTGGTGGCCCTCTCTGTTGCTGATGGGCTGTTGGTGGCCTGGGCTGTTGGTGGTCCTCTGTTGCTGCTGGGCTGTTGGTGGTCCTCTCTGTTGCTGATGGGCCTGTTGGTGGTCCTCTCTGTTGCTGATGGGCCTGTTGGTGGCCCTCTCTGTTGCTGCTGGGCCTGTTGGTGGCCCTCTCTGTTGCTGATGGGCTGTTGGTGGCCCTCTCTGTTGCTGATGGGCTGTTGGTCTTCCTCTCTGTTGCTGATGGGCTGTTGGTGGTCCTCTCTGTTGCTGATGGGCCTGTTGGTGGCCCTCTCTGTTGCTGCTGGGCCTGTTGGTGGCCCTCTCTGTTGCTGATGGGCCTGTTGGTGGCCCTCTCTGTTGCTGATGGGCTGTTGGTGGTCCTCTCTGTTGCTGCTGGGCCTGTTGGTGGCTGTTGCTGATGGGCTGTTGGTGGCCCTCCTGTTGCTGCTGTGTGCTCCCTGATGGGCTGTTGGTGGCCCTTTCTGTTGCTGCTGGGCCTGTTGGTGGCCCTCTCTGTTGCTGCTGGGCCTGTTGGTGGCCCTCTCTGTTGCTGCTGGGGCCTGTTGGTGGTGTTGGTGGCCCTCTGTTGCTGCTGGGCCTGTTGGTGGCTCTCTGTTGCTGCTGGGCCTGTTGGTGGCCCTCTCTGTTGCTGCTGGGCCTGTTGGTGGCCCTCTCTGTTGCTGCTGGGCCTGTTGGTGGCCCTCTCTGTTGCTGCTGGGCTGTTGGTGGCCCTCTCTGTTGCTGCTGGGCCTGTTGGTGGCCCTCTCTGTTGCTGATGGGCTGTTGGTGGCCCTCCTGATGGGCTGTTGGTGGCTGTTGCTGCTGGGCCTGTTGGTGGCCCTCTCTGTTGCTGCTGGGCCTGTTGGTGGCCCTCTGTTGCTGATGGGCTGTTGGTGGTCCTCTCTGTTGCTGATGGGCCTGTTGGTGGTCCTCTCTGTTGCTGATGGGCTTGTTGGTGGTCCTCTCTGTTGCTGCTGGGCCTGTTGGTGGTCCTCTCTGTTGCTGATGGGCTTGTTGGTGGCCCTCTGTTGCTGATGGGCTGTTGGTGGCCCTCTCTGTTGCTGATGGGCTGTTGGTGGCCCTCTCTGTTGCTGATGGGCTGTTGGTGGCCCTCTCTGTTGCTGATGGGCTTGTTGGTGGCCCTCTCTGTTGCTGATGGGCTGTTGGTGGCCCTCTCTGTTGCTGATGGGCTGTTGGTGGCCCTCTCTGTTGCTGATGGGCTTGTTGGTGGCCCTCTCTGTTGCTGATGGGCTGTTGGTGGCCCTCTCTGTTGCTGATGGGCTTGTTGGTGGCCCTCTCTGTTGCTGATGGGCTGTTGGTGGCCCTCTCTGTTGCTGATGGGCTGTTGGTGGCCCTCTCTGTTGCTGATGGGCTGTTGGTGGCCCTCTCTGTTGCTGATGGGCTTGTTGGTGGTCCTCTCTGTTGCTGCTGGGCCTGTTGGTGGTCCTCTCTGTTGCTGCTGGGCCTGTTGGTGGCCCTCTCTGTTGCTGATGGGCTTGTTGGTGGTCCTCTCTGTTGCTGCTGGGCCTGTTGGTGGTCCTCTCTGTTGCTGCTGGGCCTGTTGGTGGTCCTCTCTGTTGCTGATGGGCTTGTTGGTGGCCCTCTCTGTTGCTGATGGGCCTGTTGGTGGTCCTCTGTTGCTGCTGGGCTTGTTGGTGGCCCTCTCTGTTGCTGATGGGCCTGTTGGTGGCCCTCTCTGTTGCTGATGGGCCTGTTGGTGGCCCTCTCTGTTGCTGATGGGCTGTTGGTGGCCCTCTCTGTTGCTGCTGGGCTGTTGGTGGTCCTCTCTGTTGCTGATGGGCCTGTTGGTGGTCCTCTCTGTTGCTGATGGGCCTGTTGGTGGTCCTCTCTGTTGCTGATGGGCCTGTTGGTGGTCCTCTCTGTTGCTGATGGGCCTGTTGGTGGTCCTCTCTGTTGCTGATGGGCCTGTTGGTGGTCCTCTCTGTTGCTGATGGGCCTGTTGGTGGTCCTCTCTGTTGCTGATGGCCTGTTGGTGGTCCTCTCTGTTGCTGATGGGCCTGTTGGTGGTCCTCTCTGTTGCTGATGGGCCTGTTGGTGGTCCTCTCTGTTGCTGATGGGCCTGTTGGTGGCCCTCTCTGTTGCTGATGGGCCTGTTGGTGGTCCTCTGTTGCTGATGGGCCTGTTGGTGGTCCTCTCTGTTGCTGATGGGCTGTTGGTGGTCCTCTCTGTTGCTGATGGGCCTGTTGGTGGTCCTCTCTGTTGCTGATGGCCTGTTGGTGGTCCTCTCTGTTGCTGATGGGCTGTTGGTGGCCCTCTCTGTTGCTGATGGGCTGTTGGTGGCCCTCTCTGTTGCTGATGGGCTGTTGGTGGCCCTCTCTGTTGCTGATGGGCTGTTGGTGGCCCTCTCTGTTGCTGATGGGCTGTTGGTGGTCCTCTCTGTTGCTGATGGGCTGTTGGTGGTCCTCTCTGTTGCTGATGGGCCTGTTGGTGGTCCTCTCTGTTGCTGATGGCCTGTTGGTGGTCCTCTCTGTTGCTGATGGGCCTGTTGGTGGTCCTCTCTGTTGCTGATGGCCTGTTGGTGGTCCTCTCTGTTGCTGATGGCCTGTTGGTGGTCCTCTCTGTTGCTGATGGCCTGTTGGTGGTCCTCTCTGTTGCTGATGGCCTGTTGGTGGTCCTCTCTGTTGCTGATGGCCTGTTGGTGGTCCTCTCTGTTGCTGATGGCCTGTTGGTGGTCCTCTCTGTTGCTGATGGCCTGTTGGTGGTCCTCTCTGTTGCTGATGGCCTGTTGGTGGTCCTCTCTGTTGCTGATGGCCTGTTGGTGGTCCTCTCTGTTGCTGATGGCCTGTTGGTGGTCCTCTCTGTTGCTGATGGCCTGTTGGTGGTCCTCTCTGTTGCTGATGGGCCTGTTGGTGGTCCTCTCTGTTGCTGATGGCCTGTTGGTGGTCCTCTCTGTTGCTGATGGCCTGTTGGTGGCCCTTTCTGTTGCTGATGGGCCTGTTGGTGGTCCTCTGTTGCTGATGGGCCTGTTGGTGGTCCTCTCTGTTGCTGATGGGCTGTTGGTGGTCCTCTCTGTTGCTGATGGGCTGTTGGTGGCCCTCTCTGTTGCTGATGGCCTGTTGGTGGTCCTCTCTGTTGCTGATGGGCTGTTGGTGGTCCTCTCTGTTGCTGATGGGCTGTTGGTGGTCCTCTCTGTTGCTGATGGGCCTGTTGGTGGCCCTCTCTGTTGAAAGGAGGTGTGGGTTGCAAGGTGTTTGATGTTGGTGAGCAGAAGCTGTAATTTTCCCACTTTTGTGCCGTGCATAGCTGGTGTGTGTGTGTGTGTGTGTGTGTGTGTGTGTGTGTGTGTGTGTGTGTGTGTGTGTGTGTGTGTGTGTGTGTGTGTGTGTGTGTGTGTGTGTGTGTGTGTGTGTGTGTGTGTGTGTGTGTGCGTGCGCGCGTGCGTGCGTGCGTGCGTGCGTGCGCGTGCGTGCGTGCGTGTGTTCTGTCGGGGAGAACTGCCTGACTCCTGTTGTTTAGATGGGCGTCTCTGTTTGTCAGCAGGCTGTTAGAGTGATCACTGTGCTGTGGAGCTGAGCGGCTCCCTGTCTGCCTGTGACAGCCCTGACTGGACCTTTCAGCTGGACTGTTTAGTCCATTCAGCCTTATATAAAATAGGGCCTACAGTGGGGAGGAAAAAAACATGTCATTACATTCTCAATTAAAGTAACATAACGGTCCATGGCTGTTTTAGTATCCTTTGCAGAGTAGGTCACATCCACGAGCAATGCTAAGAAATTGACTGGCAACATAACAAAAGCTCTCAAAGAAAGTTCTCAGAAACTGGCTAGTATGAGATGAATCTGAGACAAACGTATGAATAGGAACTCTCTTTGAGAAAGAATTGTCAAAACCCATGAACATGATGAGTGGTCATGCAATCACTGACTCGACATGGTCACGCTACAGTTGGTAACTCGCTCTCCAACAGGCCCTGCAAATTACCTCTACACCCTGACCCGTGTGCCCGTGATTGGTGTGAAAGTATCAGTTGTCAGAGAGAAATGTTTTGTTTAAATGGCAAGTGGAAAATACCAACCTCTGCTATTTCCACTAAATTGGCCGAGGATGCCATCGGGACGCTTAAAACGTCTCTCTTCGAGGGCAATCATTAGGAGTCCATGTCTCGACTGCAGATCGGGGACGCTGCCACCCACCACTGTTGATAAAAGTCTGCCGTCTGCACATTACCTTTACATTTGAGTCATTTAGCAGAAACTCTTATCCAGAGTGACTTTCAGGAGAAATTAAGGTTAAGTGCCTTGGTCAAGGGCACGTCAGCAGATTTTTCATCTAGTCGGCTCTGGATTCGCCAGCAACCTTTCGGTTACTGGCCCAACACTCTTAACCGCTAGGTGACCTGCCATCCCACATCCTTATGTCTCTCTCTATGTCCTCATTCACTCCAGCTGCTGCTGCAGCCGCTCTCTTCAACAAGTAGTCTCAACGTCCCGCCATCAGAGTCATTCGTCAGATGCAGGGAGATGGTGAAGAGGCATTTCTGGTCAGCTCGGGCCTAGTTTGAAACAGACAATGGTGCCATATTCTGGACGAGGCACTTTTGGTTGTTTGAGAAAAGAAGAGTGAGAGCAATGGTGCGGTTTTCTTCATCCAGATATGGCCCCCGTCTTTGACATAAGCTCGTCTAACCTTCAATCTCTCTGTGTGTCCCTCTCCAGTGCCAAATTGGGCCATCGTCTCCATCGCCTTCGTGGCCGTGGTCCTGGTCCTCTCCTGCTGCTTCTGCATCTGCAAGAAGTGCATATTCAAGAAGAAGAACAAGAAGAAGGGCAAAGACAAGGGCAAGAATGCCATCAACATGATGGACGTGAACGACGGTACGAAAACCGAGGTAAAGACTTTGTACTACTGCCATTGAACGTTATTGATTAGAGTTAATAGTTTGTTAGTCAACAGTAGTGTTTGATATTGCCAAGTTTTTTTTGTATTTTCTACTGCATCATATATACTGTATATAACTTACCTTTTACTTCAAGGTAAAAAAAAAAATTGTTATATACATTTTTATACATTGTGAGTCTCTTTCATTTTATCTGTGACTGACTGTAGCCAGAAATGACGTCACTGACTTTTATTACACTTACCAGGCACCTGTACATTGATGATTGAAACCTATAAATAAATGCATATACAGTATATGTCAGAATAATAATCTTCACATAACAAAGCGTGCCGTAGTTTGACCCGCACCTGGTTTAGGCCAAACTCTCCCCCAAGAAGACCAGTGGACACACATAACACACGACTTGTGTTGACATTGTTGCGTCTGCGATGACTCCTCCCCATCCACTCTGATTGCAGGACTGTTAAGGAAGTCTGTCGTTTATAATCGCCTCAGAGAGAGAATTCAATCTCTCTTTCTGTTCCTCTCAGTATTTGAATGTGTTAAGAACAATGAACGCTGAGTACGATATGCTGTATTGCCAGTGGTATCAACCCAGAGAAATGACATTAGCTAATTACCAGCGAGGGGAGTGAATTAATTCCGCCCTCCCTCTACAACGCACACAGAGAGAATAGGGAACACACAGCTCTTTAACCCCAGTTAGAATGCTAATTGCATTAACGAAGGCTCTCAATCCCCCCCGACAAAGTTTGTTTAATTTGCAGTCTGTCCACGCCAACACCGCTCACATCATCAATCAGGGACATTGAATTGGGGTTGAGGACAAAGCCCTGTGAGATGATGTAGGAGTAGGGGATTGAATAGCCACACAGGCCAGAGATGCAGAGGTGTTACACAGTCTGATAAGGAGTGAGCTCCACAGGTTTCATCATCCCAAAGAGCTTTTGTTGAAATGCTTACAATTCTTTGATTTGTAGAGGCCTCTGCCTTGTGTCCTTGTTCCTAGTGACAGTTGGTAAGCTTTATAATAACACTGATTTATTTTAAACTTATACCCATAGAAATACAATGACTTCAATCTAGAATTAATTATATTTAGATACACAACTTTTCCTGTGCTGATTTAGGAGCTGCTACGACTACACGTCAAAGCAATTAGGCTACGCACTGCCAATACAACACCCCTATTGGTTACTTATGCAACACACCTATTAGTTAGATATTCTAGAGGCGGGGCCATGGGCTCCCGAGCGGTCATTTCTCCTGGTGTGCCCAGACTCTTGTGTTAACTCCTGTGTGTGGTTGTTTTAATGTGTGTTTCTTCCTTCTATGTCCTCCTTATCTGTGTTGTGTCTGATGACTGTGCGGGATTGTCACTGGCGGTAGGTTCCCAATTGTTGTTGGATCCTCCTTAAGCCTGCTGCTCTGATGTTATGATAGCCTCTTGACAACAACTTACCCCTATAGAACCAAATATATGTAACTATGCATACAGTACATGTATATCTGCTCTATATATGTGCGTAGTCTTGCACATGCACATATATATGTATGAAAGAAGCCCTGGGCGCGCTTTAACAAGGTTGAACCACACTGATTCTTCATCTGGGGCCTTTTCAATCTTTGCTTTGCATTTCAAAACGAAGATGTGCCTATAAGCTAAAGTAGAATGGTTAAGTTGCTAGGTTACTGCTTTTGAAACCTGTAGTAAGGTTTACACATACAGTAGCTTTACGTTCACCTGAAGCATTCACCTGAACATACATTCACCTGAAGTCAACAGGCAGATTGACTTGACTTTGACTTAACCCAGTAAAATACCTAACACACATTGTGGGTGTTGAACATGGCTGTCTATTCTGCTATACTCCTCTCCTCTCTGTGTGCAAGCAATAACAAACAAACAATTACATTTTTTGTAGTTTTGCTTAGGGAAAAATTGACTATAGGTTTGCTTGCACCAGGAGGGGACTCAGATGGGCCGTACAAATTCCAAACAAATCAATGTTGTTCAGCCTTGATGCTTTCACACCAGCAACCTGACCATCACCATGACAACCATGACAACATCTCTTATCAACACCTACCTACCTACTGCTGGCATGATGCTTATAGCTTCCATCGGCGTGGGGGTAACACATGCAGCTGATGGTTCTGACAATGCCATTGTGTCTCCTGATGGGTGAATGATAAGTAAACTGAGAATGTGGGGGTCACAACCAGAGTACTGTTCTGTTTACTGAGAATGCCCTGCATGCAACAATGACAGTCTGACAATGTCTGACCCTTTGGAAGGCAACTTTGACACTGAATGTACTTGAGAGCTAGTTTTTGCCTCTTTAATCGCATGCTATAATAACAAACTGACTGCCCCCCTGCCTCGAACCCGCCTCTCCCCCATCACTACCAGCATCCCCTCAGAACCAGGCTAGCAAAGGAAAACTCACTCCTCATCTTCTTCCTCTTCTTCTTCTTCTTCACTCGCGCCATCTCTTGACATTTGCTTGTTGATTTGTTTTGCACCACAGACTGATCTTCTTGAAATAACATCAAGGGAATTGTCATTTGTGGTTTGCAGAAACGCTCTCTCTCTCTCTCTCTCATTTTCTCTCTGTCTCTCTCTCTTCCTCCCCCTCCCTCCATCCCTCCTCTGCCTGCCCACTACTCTCATCTTTTGGCTCTATCATTTGATCTCTCTCCCCCCTCGCCCCCTCAGACCAAAACACCCACAGATTGATTGAACCGCATCAAGGGTCCCGGCCCAAGGCTAGCGCATCACCGAGCATGTCCTGGTGTTAACAGCTGTGGTGTTTTAGTGCTTACTCCCCCCATTATAATCCCCCGAAAGAGAGGCAGCTTTTTTCAGGAGACGGGCCCGCTGGCACACCCGCTGGCAGGCCCGGGGCGGGGCAGGGCAACAGCCGTCTAAGGGGCTGGCACAGGCGGCACACGGAGGGCACTGACTGTTGGTGGGTGTCTCCTTCAGGCCTTGAAGGATGAGGATGACGCTGAGACAGGCCTGACCGATACGGAGAAAGAGCCCGAGCCCAAGGAGGAAGAGAAACTGGGCAAATTACAGTTCAGCCTGGATTACAATTTCACCGAGAATACGGTAAGGGTCCGCCTCTGATATCCAGTCTCACTGTCGTTGTCGTTGTTATCCGAAAGGTCTCTCCTTCGTAAGTATAGTCACCCCCATCTTCCTCTGTGGTTGGTCCATCGACTCATCAAACCATTTTTTTTAAACACTGAGAAAATGTTGCCTACCCAGATAATGCAGAACCTACTCCTACTGTTCATTGTTGTATCACCACGGTTTATAATGAATGCCTGTAACTGCAGCATGCTAACCAGAGCTTATCAGATACACCTCACCAGAGGATCACGGTGGTTGGGTTGGTTTGTGAATGAATCACTCCTCCTCTCGCAAACAATCTCATCTTGAGATTTCGGTATTTCAGTTTTTTTTTTGTGTAAAAGTGCCTTCTTTCGGCCTTGACGGGAACACAGTCCCCTCTGGAATACATCTGCTGTATTTTTCCCTCCGTCTGGGTTTTAAAAGCAGAGCGACTTGAGGAGCAGACCAACTTCCAGATGTGGTGTGACAGATCATAGAGGAGGGTGGAATGATAGTATGTTGACAGTTCTCTGTGGATTGCTTTGTCACTTTGGGTGAAAGTGTTCGCTGACCCACCATATTATATTATCCACGCGTTCGGAACATTAGAGATTCTCCACATGCATCACAACTTTCCCCTGAAAGACCCTCAAGCACTCCTTTTGTCCTTAAATGAAAATGCTTTAGCGGATGTAGTGACGGTAACAGACAGAAATGATGCTAATCATGAGGATTAATAATCACAATAATCCCTCACGCACTCAGTTGTTATGGCCATAATAGTCATTATATAACTCAAATGTATTCTGATAAAGAGCCTTATTACCATTTAAGACTAATGCACTAACTGAATACTAGTCACATTACTTATTTTATATATTACGTCTAATATAGCTATCTACATTCCCAGTAGTTTACTGAGCTGTCATGCAGTGTAAAACCATACCAGCCTGTTCTGTTCTGTGAGACTGTGATTACAGTGGTCCATTAATAATAAGCACCGTAATTCCATAATGGATCCATAATGAATGGATGGCAGTTGTCACTGTGTGTGTGTGACAGAAACCTGGAGCATTGGGCCCGGTGCTCACTGACAGTACCCAACTCTGAGGCTGAGAGACAAGCCAGGGAACCAGGGACTATTGTCAGTCTGACCCACTTTCAGTTCAGCAGCAGCTACAGCAGAGAGCCACAGAGCCCCCTACTCACTCAGCTCCTGTGTCTTCAGATCAGGTCCACAGAGTAGATGCAATCACAGTGAAAAGACTGCCCTAGTCTGAGGAAGAGTGGCTGGCACAGGTGATTGTTCCACTAGTTGTTCTCTTGTCCTCTGCTGAGGACTTTGGATGGGAGGAGGAGGGGGTGGAGGAGCAGGGGGGGCAGGAGGGCTCTCATTTTGTTTAAAGGTAATCTGCCCTTCTCAGCTCAGTAGAGCAGGGCCTCTCTCTGAATGGAGGAAAGAGAAAGACCTATGTAGTCAAATGTCTCCACCTGTTTCTGTTAGTTAAGCACCAGTGATGGCTACTGGCCCAGGCCTCTATTAGAATGGGGTTTTGGGGGTTTCATGAGAGTGGCAGCTCCACCAGCAGCTTCATGTAACGGCGTTCGTCTGTTGAAAGAGAAGCGGACCAAAATGCGGCGTGGTGGTTACTCATGTTCTTTAATGAAATAATGAACGATACATGAAATAACTTCATATACAAAACAACAAACGAACCGCGAAAACCTATACAGCCTATATTGTGACAACAAACACAGAGACAGGAACAATCACCCACAAAACACACAGTGAAACCTAGGCTATCTAAATATGTTTCCCAATCAGAGACAACGAGAATCACCTGACTCTGATTGAGAACCACCTCAGGCAGCCATAGCCTATGCTTAGACACCCCTACTCAGCCGCAATCCCAATACCTACTAAAACCCCAATATGAAAACACACCACAAAATAAACCCATGTCACACCCTGGCCTGACCAAATAAATAACGAAAACACAAAATACTAAGACCAAGGCGTGACAGAACCCCATAGGGGAGGGTCCGGGTGGGCGTCTGTCCACGGTGGCGGCTCCGGCTCGGGACGTGGACCCCACTCCAACCAAGTCTTAGTCCCCCTGTAACACGTCCTTTGATTGGCGACCCTCGCCGCCGACCTAGGCCTAATAACCCTCACCAAGGACCCCACTGGACTGAGGGGCAGCTCGGGACTGAGGTGGAAGCTCGGGACTGAGGGGAAGCTCGGGACTGAGGGGAAGCTCGGCACTGAGGGGAAGCTCAGTACTGAGAGGAAGCCCAGTACTGAGAGGAAGCCCAGTACTGAGAGGAAGCCCAGTAGTGAGAGGAAGCTCAGCACTGAGAGGAAGCTCAGGCAGGTCGTTGGCTCCGGCAGATCCTGGCTGGCTGTCGGATCTGGAAGAGTCTGGTTGACTGGCAGATCTGGAAGAGTCTGGCTGACTGGCAGATCTGGAAGATCATGGCTGATAACTTCACCACAAATGATCCACAAAGGAGCCAGTAAGGGAGACATAATATGCTATTTCCCTCTTTCAACATCATATTAATGTCCCTTTTAATGGGACGAAAGGAGACCCTCTGGATTCATAACAGAGTTTACCGTCTCCATTATATTGGGTAGGAATAATTAAAACCACAGTTTTCCCCATTACCTTTCTCTGTCTTTCCTAATGTACTTCTACCATTGACCTCTGTAAGAGAATACATTCTCAGAGCTTCCTGCAAAAAGCAAGAGAAGACAGGAGGAATATGACAGCACCTTTCACGTCCCCTTGGGGCTTTCGCTTTCTCCTTTGAAGTGTGCAGTGTTTCGTGTGGCAGTGTGGAGCCGTAGGGAGGGACCAGGGAGGGAGTATCGAAACAACTCCTTTCAGGACGTGCTTAGTCACAATTGTAGGTGCACACCGTTCTCCAGCCTCCCGTCAGCGGCCAATATCACACACACAGGGAAGGGTTACGACCCGGCAGGCCCTTCTCTGTGACAGGACACTGCCCCTCCGTTAAACACACACAGGTTTACAGACCTGGGGAATGTGAAAGAAGCCAGATCAGATGTTCAGTATCGTGAGGATCATATCATAACACAAACACAGAATGGAATAGTACCCTTTTAATAAATCATTTTATTAGTACCTTTTAATAAACCAGTTTATTAGTACCTTTTAATAAACCAGTTTATTAGTACCTTTTAATAAATCATTTTATTAGTACCTTTTAATAAATCATTTTATTAGTACCTTTTAATAAACCAGTTTATTAGTACCTTTTAATAAATCAGTTTATTAGTACCTTTTAATAAATCATTTTATTAGTACCTTTTAATAAATCATTTTATTAGTACCTTTTAATAAACCAGTTTATTAGTACCTTTTAATAAACCATTTTATTAGTACCTTTTAACAAACCAGTTTATTAGTACCTTTTAATAAATCATTTTATTAGTACCTTTTAATAAACCAGTTTATTAGTACCTTTTAATAAACCATTTTATTAGTACCTTTTAATAAACCAGTTTATTAGTACCCTTTTAATAAATCATTTTATTAGTACCTTTTAATAAACCAGTTTATTAGTACCCTTTTAATAAATCATTTTATTAGTACATTTTAATAAATCATTTTATTAGTACCTTTTAAACCAGTTTATTAGTACCTTTTAATAAACCAGTTTATTAGTACCTTTTAATAAACCAGTTTATTAGTACCTTTTAATAAACCAGTTTATTAGTACATTTTAATAAACCAGTTTATTAGTACCTTTTAATAAACCATTTTATTAGTACCTTTTAATAAACCAGTTTATTAGTACCTTTTAATAAACCAGTTTATTAGTACCTTTTAATAAACAATTTTATTAGTACCTTTTAATAAACCATTTTATTAGTACCTTTTAATAAACCATTTTATTAGTACCTTTTAATAAACAAGTTTATTAGTACCTTTTAATAAACCAGTTTATTAGTACCTTTTAATAAACCATTTTATTAGTACCTTTTAATAAACCAGTGTATTAGTACCTTTTAATAAACAATTTTATTAGTACCTTTTAATAAACCATTTTATTAGTACCTTTTTTTTATTTTATTTTTATTTCACCTTTATTTAACCAGGTAGGCTAGTTGAGAACAAGTTCTCATTTGCAACTGCGACCTGGCCAAGATAAAGCATAGCAGTGTGAACAGACAACACAGAGTTACACATGGAGTAAACAATTAACAAGTCAATAACACAGTAGAAAAAATGGGCAGTCTATATACAATGTGTGCAAAAGCCATGAGGAGGTAGGCGAATAATACAATTTTGCAGATTAACACTGGAGTGATAAATGATCAGATGGTCATGTACAGGTAGAGAGAGATATTGGTGTGCAAAAGAGCAGAAAAGTAAATAAATAAAAAAGACAGTATAAAAACAGTATGGGAATGAGGTAGGTGAAAATGGGTGGGCTATAAACAAGTTTATTAATACCTTTAAATAAACCAGTTTACTAGTACCTTTTAATAAATCAGTTTAGTAGTACCTTTTAATAAACCAGTTTATTAGTACCTTTTAATAAATCAGTTTAGTAGTACCTTTTAATAAACCAGTTTATTAGTACCTTTTAATAAATCAGTTTAGTAGTACCTTTTAATAAACCAGTTTATTAGTACCTTTTAATAAACCAGTTTATTAGTACCTTTTAATAAATCAGTTTATTAGTACCTTTTAATAAATCAGTTTAGTAGTACCTTTTAATAAACCAGTTTATTAGTACCTTTTAATAAATCAGTTTAGTAGTACCTTTTAATAAATCAGTTTAGTAGTACCTTTTAATAAATCAGTTTAGTAGTACCTTTTAATAAACCAGTTTATTAGTACCTTTTAATAAACCAGTTTATTAGTACCTTTTAATAAATCAGTTTAGTAGTACCTTTTAATAAATCAGTTTAGTAGTACCCTTTAATAATCAAGTTTCAGTGGTGGAAAAAGTACCCAATTGTCATACAACTTAAAATACTACTTGAGTAAAAGTCCAAAGGTATTTGGTTTTAAATATACTTAAGTATCAAAAGTAAATGTAATTGCAAACACATACTTAAGTGGCAAAAGTAAAAGGATAAATAATTTCAAATTACTTCTATTAGGCAATCTAAACGGCACAATTTCTTGTTTCTTTTAATTTACGGATAGTCAAAGGCACACTCCAACACTCAGACATAATTTACAAATGAAGCATTTGTGTTTAGTGAGTCTGCCAGATCAGAGGCAGTAGGGTTGACCAGGGATGTTCTCTTGATAAGTGTGTGAATTGGACCATTTTCCTGTCCTGTTAAGCATTCAAAATGTAACGACTACTTTTGGGTGTCAGGGAAAATCTATGGAGTAAAAAGTAGATTATTATTATTCTTTAGGAATGTAGTAGAGTAAAAGTTGTCAAAAGTTGTCAAAAAAACTACTTATATAGTACTTTAAAGTAATTTTACTTAAGTACTTTATACCACTGTCCAGTTTATTAGTCCCCTTTAATAATCCACTTCAGTGCAGCTGTTGGCCCTTTTGTACACTTGACTCAACTGGTCCCTCCGAGAATATTCAAATATGATGAAATATTCAGCTAGTCTGAATCTGACTGTTTAACTCTTGACTGTGGACATTTGTCCTGTATGTGTTGTATTAAACAATAGAGGTGGTTTCACAGCAGAATATCTGAGTATTTGAGTTTTGTAATAGTTATTTGTAATAGTTATTGATTGATTGTTTCTGAGTGGTCCAGTTACAGTTTTGACTTAAATTGTCTTGAAAATCTATGGCAAGACTTGAAAATGGCCGTCTAGCAATGATCAACAACTAACTTGACAGAGCTTGAAGATTTTTACAATCCAGGTGTGCAAGCTCTTAGAGATGTACTTAGAGTGACTCACAGCTGTAAACACTGCCAAAGGTGATTCTAGCATGTATTCACTCAACTTTTCTAAAAACATGTCTTCACTTTGTCATTATGGGGTATTGTGTGTAGATGGGTTAGAGAACAAAATATATTTCATACATTTTGAAGAACATACAGTACATGTACAGTATCTTAGTCGTTCCCTTTTGGTTGCTTTAGCTTTAAGTTCAAACTACACTGAGTGTACAACATATTAGGAACACATGCTCTTTCCATGAAATAGACTGACCAGGTGTATCCAGCAGAAAGATATGATCCCTTATTGATGTTACCAGCTAAATTCACCTCAATCACTATAAATGGAGGGGAGGAGACAGGTTAAAGAATGATTTTTAAGCCTTGAGACTATTGCGACATTGATTGTGTATGTGTGCCATTCTGAGGGTGAATTGGCAAGACAAAATATTTAAGTGCCTTTGAATGGTGTATAGTAGTAGGCGCCAGGTGCACTGGTTTAAGTGTGTCAAGAATTGCAGCGCTGCTGGGTTTTTCACACTCAACAGTTTCCCGTGTAAATCAATAATGGTCCACCACCCAATGGACATCCAGCAAACCAGTGGTCCAGTGGTCAAAAAGCAGGCCAGTGGTCAAAAATGGGTCAATGATGAAAGAGGACAAAGGATGCTGACATGAATTGTGCAGCGCAACAGACTGGCTACAATTAGTCAACTGACAGTCAAGTACAACATTGGTGCCTAAAGACCCATAAAAGAATGCACAACTCATCGTACCTTGACACGAATGGGGTATGGCAAGCGACGTCTTTTCTGCGGTTGCAGTGTGCTAAGGAATGAAAACACTGGACACTGGAGAATTAGAAAATCATTGCCTAGTCTGATGAATCCCAGTGCCTGCAGTTTCACACAGATAGGAGGACTAGGGTATGGGTACATGCATCCATCATGCCACGTGATAACATGATGGTGTTGGTGGTGTGATATTGTGGGGTGTGTATTCATGGCACACATTGGGCCCCTTGATAAAAGTGGAGCAACATTTGAATGCCGCAGGATATCTGAACATCATTACCAAGCAGGTAATGGCAGCAGCGTATCCATCTGCAAATAGATTTTTTTCTGCAGGATAATGCCCCATGCCATAAGGCTAGGATTGTATAGGAATGGATCCACGGACATGACAGTGAATTCAGCTGACTGCAGTGGCCTGCCCAATCACCAGATCTCAATCCACTTGAGCATCTGTGGGATGAAATGGAACAAGCTGTTCGAGTTAGAGATCCACTACCAGCCAACTTGACACAACTACGGAAAGCATTGTCGTCAATTTTTTGTTGGACTGGAAAAAATGCCTGAAATATAAAATAATGCTATTAACCAGTTACCATGCTTTTAAAATAATAGATCTGTTCCAGAACAGTATAGATCACTTTCATTTTCGGTTCTGGTTCTTGTTCTGTTCCTCGAAAAAATGTAATTATTTTCCGGATTTTGGTTGGTTCCAACCTCTGCTCAGTGCATATAACAAGAGTATAATTTATTTTGTGTTACAACAATGTTGTGAGAATGTTATGCATTAACATGGGTTTATTTTGGCACAATATCACCCCCATTGACGGAGGGGGTTCCATCTATGTTTCTTCCATGTTGCGTTCCTGTGCAGTGTACTTGTGCTGTGCGTGGACAGTGAGCTGTCTGTGGAGAATTTGCTTTGGCCTCTGTATCGTATCATCACATAGTCATCCTCCACTCCCATCATCATCCTCCCATCATTAAAAAAAAATGTATTTAACCAAGCAAGTCAGTTAAAGAACAAATTCTTATTTACATTGACGACCTACCCCGGCAAAACCCAGATGACGCTGGGCCAATTGTGTTCCACCCTATCACAGTTGTGATTCAGCTTGGAATAGAACCAGGTTCTGTAGTGACACCTCTAGCACTGAGATACAGTGTCTTAGACCACAGTGCCACTCAGGAGCCTACAGCTGGAGTCCCAACACCCCTGACCCTTGCTTTAGCACTCTGATCTGAACTGCGAAAACACGGGTCACAAAATATGATGCGATCCAGCATCCATTGCTACGCCGATCCATGCGTTTTAATGGCAGAGGGTAGCCTTATTTCTCACGTTACAATAATCCATGCTGACTGGCTCTGACAACTGCTGGAGAGCTCCATGGCTGAGTGCCCTGGTTCCCCTCCAGATTGCCGGTTGATGGCTGCCTGACAGGAAGTTGATTGACTGACTAGGAGGCCTCAATAGGCCTTGGAGGAAGCAGCTGTGACTGGCAGGTCAATCAGCCTCCCCTGCCCCCCAGCATGGTTATCAATTATCAGCCTGATGTGGTGGAGAACAGGTCAATCACTGCAGAGCTCCTACAAAGGGATCCATACCTACATCCATACCTTCTCATCTGTAGCTCTTTACATTTTACATCAGCAGGCCATAGGTGATATTAAAAGTAATGCTCCTCTGAAAGCCACGGTGGCTTAAGCCAAAGCAGCATTAAGGCGGCGAGCAGTCGAGGTCAGGACCTGCTCTGTTAGAATGGTGGTGGGATGACAGTCATATCAAGGCTCTGGTATTGCTGTGGGTAGAAGGGTATTGCTGTGGGTAGGACTGTAGTGCTGACCAGTCTCTGTTGTCTCCCCTCCACCCTTCCTCTCCTCAGCTCATAGTAGGGATCATCCAAGCAGCGGACCTTCCAGCCATGGACATGGGCGGCACCTCGGACCCCTATGTTAAGGTCTACCTGCTACCTGACAAGAAGAAGAAGTTTGAGACCAAGGTCCACCGGAAGACCCTAAACCCCACCTTCAACGAGCAGTTCCAATTCAAGGTACTTATTCAAGGTATAAGAGTAGACTAGACAATACTACACCCATGCAACTCTCAAACCTTGTCTTGTGCAGCAGTAGTATTAGTAGTAGTAGTCGTAGCAGTAGTAGTAGTAGTAGTTGATGTTGTTGTAGTAGTATTAGTTGTAGTAGTAGTAGTAGAAGTAGTAAACTTTGTTATCCATAATAACAACAATAGACATTTCTCAAGGAATAGGACAAATACACAATACACAAACCACACAGTAGTTTAAGCAGGTTGTGTTTGTTTGTTCTATGACAAAGTAATTTGCATGCTGTGGTGTGTTCGTTCGGGTAAGGTGTGTAGACATGGAGCATCTGGCCCTGTAACAACCTGCTGACAGACTGCCTCCTGGTCCACACAGCTGGCCCAGTAACAACCTGCTGACAGACTGCCTCCTGGTCCACACAGCTGGCCCAGTAACAAGCTGCTGACAGACTGCCTCCTGGTCCACACAGCTGGCCCAGTAACAACCTGCTGCCTCCTGACAGACAGCCTCCTGGACAGCCTCCTGGTCACAGCTGGCCCAGTAACAAGCTGCTGACAGACAGCCTCCTGGTCCACACAGCTGGCCCAGTAACAACCTGCTGACAGACTGCCTCCTGGTCCACACAGCTGGCCCAGTAACAAGCTGCTGACAGACTGCCTCCTGGTCCACACAGCTGGCCCAGTAACAACCTGCTGACAGACTGCCTCCTGTTCCACACAGCTGGCCCAGTAACAAGCTGCTGACAGACAGCCTCCTGGTCCACACAGCTGGCCCAGTAACAAGCTGCTGACAGACTGCCTCCTGGTCCACACAGCTGGCCCAGTAACAAGCAGCTGACAGACAGCCTCCTGGTCCACACAACTGGCCCAGTAACAACCTGCTGACAGACTGCCTCCTGGTCCACACAGCTGGCCCAGTAACAAGCTGCTGACAGACTGCCTCCTGGTCCACACAGCTGGCCCAGTAACAAGCTGCTGACAGACAGCCTCCTGGTCCACACAGCTGGCCCAGTAGCAAGCTGCTGACAGACAGCCTCCTGGTCCACACAGCTGGCCCAGTAACAACCTGCTGACAGACAGCCTCCTGGTCCACAGCTGGCCCAGTAACAACCTGCTGACAGACAGCCTCCTGGTCCACACAGCTGGCCCAGTAACAACCTGCTGACAGACTGCCTCCTGGTCCACACAGCTGGCCCAGTAACAACCTGCTGACAGACAGCCTCCTGGTCCACACAGCTGGCCCAGTAGCAACCTGCTGACACACTGCCTCCTGGTCCACACAGCCTCTGTATGATCAGTATTCAAACAGGCAGATGCAAACTCACATCTCTCCTTATTCTCTCTCTTTCTTGTTTTGATTTGGCCTAAATTTGAGCAAAACTTTCTCAGTTTCGAAAATGTGATTGTAGCTACAGTATCTCATCTGTGGAGGAAGAGTTGTGGTATTCATCCAGCAGGACAAAGAGCACAGGTGTTTGTCTGCAGCGAGAAATACGTAGCATATGTGGTTGCCAGATTGGTTAAATACCAGTAGCATATTTATTTTGGAATTCAGAAAACATGGTAGATCTGTGAAGCTTTATTTATCCCACCAGCACCTACTTGTAATCACAAGTGGCTCCATTATAGAAATGAAGGAGCTAGGAGTGTTCTTTGGTCGTGGTGGTGATAGTGTCAAGGACAAACTTCAGAAGTCTTATCTCTTTTCTAGCCAATCAGGCAGTTTGTCACCATGTTGTAATGAGCTTTGTCTGGAAAACAGCTCAATTGGAGGCAATCAAGAATCAAATCCTAGACCCCACCCTCATCTCCTCTTCACATCCCCTCCACCAGCACCCCTTCCTTCGCCCCGGATCTCTGGCAGATAAGACTGCCTGCCGCCTGTCCGTCACACAGGACTGGAGAAGGAAGGAGAGGAGGAGGATGGAGAAGGAGTGGGGTTGATTGATTTGTAATGCTCTAGAACCAGAACTTCCCCAACTCACGACGACTCCTCTCTATTCCTTGACAAGTAATACCAGTGCCTGGGAGTAGCTTTGATGCAGCGTGCCAATCTGGCGGACATTTTGTAAAGCACCACTATCACCACTATCACCACTATGCTACTACAGGTGTCAACAATACTCTACTTCAATTTCATCCTTAGTTTGAGATAAGTAAGTTCCACCAGAAGACACTTAGAGATAGGTTTCATGTTCGGACAGACTCTTCTAGTGGTTATATGGTTCTCCCCAGGTGCCCTACGTCGAGCTGGGAGGCAAGACGCTGATGATGACGGTGTACGACTTTGACCGCTTCTCCAAGCACGACGCCATCGGAGACGTGAAGCTGCCCATGAACAAGATTGACTTTAGTCACGTGACCGAGGAGTGGCGGGATCTTGTGAGCGCCGAGAAGGAGGAGGTAAATAATATAATATATATACAACATATATAAGGTAATAACTCCAAGTTTACACATCAGAAACTCCTAATATTTTCTTCCCCAAAGTTACTACAGTCTGCATGGAGTGTTGTCACCAAGGTAACAGTTCATTTCTAGAAAATCCACGATCAGACATTTTAAATGACACATTTTATCACACGACAATCGTATGACTATGTTAAAAATGTTGAAGAGTGAGCATTGCCAGGTATTCCATCTCCCTTGAAAAATGTCACTTAATCATCCCTCCATGCTTCTCATTCTATTAATAAAAGAGAGATGGAGATACAATGTTCAAGGTAAATGTTACGGCGTGCAGCATTTAAGAGTGGGTTGCTAGGGGAACCTTGTTTTTAGCAGCACGCTTGGTTCATGTAAAGGTTCATTTTCACATCTGTGGTGCCAGAGAGTGGAAGGACATCTCAATCTGCAGCGTTGTTCCAGAACCAGACAAGCTACACCTGATCACTTCACGCGAGGCTTGAAACACTGTCTTTAACGCCCTTAAAGTGGTAGTCGCTCACTTCAGTGGGCTTTCGCTGAAGGACCTTGAAACATTTTGATTTGATTTGAAATGGCCACTTTCACCATCGTGAGCACCATCTTAAACACTATATGATTATACAAATGTTGAAATGGGATCATTATGCGAAGACTTCGAGGATAATGTGACACACCAAGCAACTTATGTGGGTGTGTAAGAGACGGTAGGGTCAAGAAGAAGTTCCTGTCCTCATTGAATGTGTGTAACAGTGACAGAAAGGAATGTTTCACACATCAGCCGTGCCTCAGTGGCTGCAAATGACACCCAATGAGGTCATAGCGGCTAGCTAAAGAGATGCTCTGAACAGCCCAACCACTAGTCTGGTCCCAGATCTGTTTGTGCGCTATAGCCAACTCCTATTTCTCCCCATGCTTCTACATTTGGCACGACCACACTAGACCAAGGGCAAAGTTTGTCCTTCAGAAGAATCCCAATATCCACTCAGAAAAATGTATGGACACATTACCCATATCTATGCAAATATATGCATCCACAGAGAGTGAGAGACATGTTGACCCAAATATTTCCTCTGGGGTATCATTTAAGCAATAAGGCCAGAGGAGGTGTGGTATATGGCCAATATACCACGGCTAAGGGCTGTTCTTATGCACGAAGCAATGCGAAATGCCTGGATACAGCCCTTAGCCATGGAATATTGGCCTTATACGACAAACCCCCGAGGTGCCTTACTGCTTAATTCTAAACTGTGTGAATCGAGCCTTGAATGCTGATTGCTATACTGGTTGCACACGGAATTAGAACAGTAAAATCCTAAAAACAGCCCATGGCTGTGGTATATTGGCCATTTTCCACACCGTACACACTTTCCACACCTTACTACTTAATTATACCATGGTATTGTTGAATACTCGTTTCTGATTGGCTTGAAGGGCATTCTAGAGCATGGATTATTTCCTATAATGCACGTTATATCAGCACTGTAGAATTCAATGGCTAGTTCATTCTTACATGTTATATGTTTGAGCTGCTTTTGAAAGCAAAAGTTGAATTGAAAACATTATTAGCATTGCTTTAATTTGATTTTCATAATAGCAAGCTAGGACTAAACTAGCAAGTCTGTTTGTTTGGCTATAAAGGCAACTAATGTAACTATCTAGTAAACTTACTATCTAGTAAACAGTGGATGTTGAACACATTTCTACCTGCAAATGAAAACATTTGTAGCGGCAAATGTGTTCAATTATAGCCATGGTATAAAAGGGATCATCAACTCTGATAATCATCTGTTCTCTGGAAAAGAATACAACTCCGTAAAGGTGAGTTCCACGTCGTTCATTATTTTCCACAGAATGCATAGCCCCTTGTTGATTATCCACTACATATACAATAGGTCTGTGGAAAAGACAAGGCGACATTAGTGTTCACATCATTTTAAATTGAAGTCAAACACTGCCAGAATAACAGATGGATTCCAGATGAATTCAGAAGGAATCCAATCTTTTTAAGAGACACATGACCAACATATCAGGGGGTTTCATAATTCGTTTGTTTCCGCCGTGTATTCCAGAAACAAAGGTTCCTTACAACGGCGTCTGTTGTCGAGAAGAAAAGTGGCGAGGTGACAATTGGATTTACCTGCGAACGTGCTTTGAAATAACATGCCGGTATTGACTGAGGGAACAACGGCTGTGTAACAGTGTTTACATCCTCCTCAACCTGGCGGGTCAAACATGAAGCTCTCTCGGCAGGAGAGGGTCTAGCAGCACCAAAGGCAGCGCTGGCCTTTCCCAGATATTTCTGGGATATAATTAGACCATGATGGCTTCAGACAAGCATGATTTATATCTGGGGGGTTTTTAACTCTCAGTCTCTCTGCCCACGTCTCCCCAGGAGGAGTGTGTGTTTATGTTGATGAAGCTGGAGCCTCTGTCATTAAAGTGAGTCTATTTAGTCCCGTCGGCTCTGGGCTGAGTGTACAGGCCAGGCCCGGCTAGATACACTAACTGAGTAATGGCAACCCAGGCTGAGAATAAACCTGCCCCATATACAACTCACATCTGGCAACCGTATTATATTCTCATCACATATATTTAGTATTAGGGAATCGATCTTGGTTGTAATTTGATGAAAGACCTCTGGGATATAAAACTAAAATCAATGTTCAGGCCTCCTTGGCCCTTGATTTATGAGGTCTATTCATAGTGGCTGTTTCCAATCATGTGTAATTTAAGTTGGACCTGGGACACTTATTGAGCATCAGTCTGTTCTACTTGTTAATATGTGTAATTCCAGAAATATAAATCCCATTTTGAGTCTGTTCGCTCTGTGACGACGATTGTTTATTTCGATGTGTATGACACAAGGGAACGATTGATGACATTCTGTCTCTCGGAACAAAATGACAAATAATTTGTCAAATTGACCACAAGAAGCCCAAACAGTTATGATATTTGACTAAAACATAAGAATTTCAAACCTTTATTACATTGGGATATGATAGCATATGTATCTCTATTATGTGTGGGAATAGTTGGGGACAGATTTACTAAATTAAAATCTCTTGGAGCTGAATTCCTGGTCTTTTGTTACATTATTTTATGCCCCCCCCCCCCAAACCAAAATTGCTCAGAAAACTTGCGGGGCCAAATTAATTCACCCAAATTCAGCCCGCGCCCTACAAAGATCCAAGAAAACCAAAATGGGAAAATAGAATCCATGTGAAAGCGTTTAAGCTTTTAGACTACACTCCCTAACCATGTGTTACTTCAGCAGGCAACTTCATCCTTATTCCTAGCTATGGTCATGACTCCTCTACCTCTACCTCTACCTCTACCTCTACCTCTACCTCTACCTCTACCTCTCTCTCTCTCTCTCTCTCTCTCTCTCTCTCTCTCTCTCTCTCTCTCTCTCTCTCTCTCTCTCTCTCTCTCTCTCTCTCTCTCTCCTCTCACAGCAAGAGAAGCTGGGTGATATCTGCTTCTCCCTGCGATACGTGCCCACCGCCGGCAAGCTGACCGTGGTCATCCTGGAGGCTAAGAACCTGAAGAAGATGGACGTGGGAGGCTTGTCAGGTGAGCAGAGCAGAGCTGAGGGTCACAACAGATGCCTGAGGAACACAACAAGGATGGCCAGGCAAGATGATTGACAGCCAGGAGGCCTAATAGGCATTTTACCTCCAGACCTGCTCTCACCTGTGTCATGTCCATTCAAGATGAGGGGCTGTCCTTTTGAAACGCTCAGTCAAAGCCACTTTCTCACTCTGGTAATAAACGCTCTCAGGGTGTTACAGTATGTATTAGAAACCATTGTTTTGCCCTCTCCCTCTCTGTGCTGTTCTAGGGGTTTTGCTGAAGGCTTGGTGAGTCATTGTGGGGCCCAGTGTTTTGTCACGTTGGATTTGGGGAAATTGGTGTCTGTTGGAGACTCTGAGCTCTGATTGTGCTGCACTTTCACTCCCCGCTGGCTTTCCACACGACAGGCTCATCTTTTGTCTGAGAAAACGCATATTCGGCAGCAATCACTTCAGTGTCTCCTATTTTCCTGCAGCTATTTCTCTCAAACAACAACAGTCTCCAACCAATCATTGCCCACCATTGTATCGGCAGGAGATAACAGATAGCATCTGAAGTAACTAATGTAAATCTAAAATCTACCTACAAAATGTGGACAGCAATAGAAATGGCATTTTGTCCTCCAGAACAATGCCAATGTGATGCCAACAGAACACGTGATTAGAACCAGGTACTCCAGGGATCAGGGGTGTGGGTGGTGGTTACTGGGCTCCACTGTGCAGACCTGCTGTTGCGTGGGAGAAAATACACATGGACAGTAATGATTGCAGTGGGCACTAATGAACACCCTGCTTTATGTTGGCGGGAGATCCCATAGGGACTACATTGAAGTAACGCTTTGGAAAGACACCTGGCCATTGCGGCCATGGATCACTAATGCACCTGTAGAGGCTCATAGATAGAACACATTTCTAATGAATTGACCAACTCAACGCAAGCCTGACGCCATGGTAACAGAATGTTCCATTTGCGATAGTGACCACGCATGCACACACACACACACACACACACACACACACACACACACACACACACACACACACACACACACACACACACACACACACATGGCACACATGTGTGTGTGCACTGCAGAGAGTGTGTGTACTGAGTAATCCATCTCGTGTTGAGCAGCTTCCCATTCATCAGTGAGCAGGGGAAGCACTCTCCCTGAGAGCCAGAAAACACTCAGAGATGAGCAAAGAAATCTAATTTTCTAAAACTCTGTTCTTTCTTCTGGGAAGGAGGGCTATGTTGGCGCGGGCCCCTTCTAGCAAGTGTTTTTCCTGCATGGTCCTGTCGATATGGCACATTCAGGAGCTAGAAATAAGAGCCCATCTGAACCATTCATCACTCCACACCCACAAAGAGCCCCCCAGCCCCCAAATCCCCCTTCCACAGCTGGGTCCACTCCACCCGTCCCTACACCCTGGCTCGCTCCTATCAATTCCTTGGACCATTTTTAATCCCCTATCCTCCTCTTCCTCCCTGTCCTTCCTCCTCACTATAACCCTCTCCAGGCTGCAGTTACCATGCATCTAGTCCATTCTCCCTCCCCGTGCCTCACAGCCTAGCAGGCCATCAGTACATAACACTCTCGCCTGGTTTTGACTGGAATGAGAATTATAGGAGATATTGTTTGACTTTCATGTTCCCCATTGAAGTCCCAAACAGTAGGCTGGATAACAGGCGTCTTGTTCACACAGCTTATTTCGACGCCCATGTTTTTGATGTCAACCGAACAATGAACAAGGTAGTGAAGCTGAACACAATGACAGCAATTTTACATTTTTTAAATGTCACCGGAAAATTGAATTGAAGAATAGCTTGTGCTTGGCTTGTTTTGTTCAAGTTTTGAAAGAGAGTGTTGTCATTCCTTTTGGAAGGAGCCAATACTCTGGTATCTCTCTCTCTCTCCGCCTCTGGGTTTGACTAACCAAATAAACAAATACCAAGCAAGCATAATTCCCTTACACGCTTTAGGACAGAAAATATTGCTTTGGACACCTGTACCTGACAAAATTTTGTTCCAATTTAGTTTTTCTAACAAGATATCGCAGAGTAGTATATCTCAGTTAGCCCGTTGTTTGAAGAGTCAACTTCTTCAGAAGTGTCTTTTTGCCAGGAGAATAGACGTCAAAGCTTGGCAGATAGATGAAATAACACGCGGGTATATAATAACAATAATTAGTGACTATCTCACGTCGTGACACAGCCAGAACTAGAGGAGGAGGACAAGTAATTGATGGTCTGGGATTGGTCCTTTTCTCCACTGCTGTCCTGTTTATCGAGCCTAA
This sequence comes from Oncorhynchus keta, assembly GCF_023373465.1. Lineage (NCBI taxonomy): Eukaryota > Metazoa > Chordata > Actinopteri > Salmoniformes > Salmonidae > Oncorhynchus > Oncorhynchus keta. The sequence continues at coordinate 20,003,288 of NC_068453.1, forward strand.
TTACTGCTCAGCCAACGAGACACCGCTATTTTCATTCAAATATGTATAATTATTCATAATTCTTCTGATTGCCCCAAATAACCGTAACAGCCAGAGTCGCTGTATCATGCTGTTCAGCAAAACTTGTTTCAAACCGTTTTGAAAGAGCACCTAATCTAATCATTGATAGAAGTTCTCAGCTGAGCCACTCCTGAATCACAGTGGAAGGTTTATTTTTTGTTAACAACCTCCTTCATTATCGTAACAGAACTATATCCCTGGAGGGACTCTTATAATACAGTATATACCATACAATGCATCGCAGGCAAGATACTTGTGTCTTTCTCATAATCTTTGCTGAAGATGTACAGGTAACCTGTATTATAGACTCAAGGTGAGTCCCTATATTTCAGTACAGTATATATTGTGACAACGGAACAACTCTCACTGGTATGACTCACCACAGGAGAGAGCTTCAGTACCCGTGGAATTAAAATAGTTATCACTTCTCGAGGCCACAGGGCTCTTCACCGGCTGTGTGCAGCAATGTGATAATGGCCTATTTCTATGGGTGTACATCTCTCTCTCTCTCTCTCTCTCTCTCTCTCTCTCTCTGTGTCTCGCTCTACTTTTCTCTCTCTCTCTCTCTCTCTCTCTCTCTCTCTCTCTCTCTCTCTCTCTCTCTCTCTCTCTCTCTCTCTCTCTCTCTCTCTCTCTCTCTCTCTCTCTCTCTCTCTCTCTCTCTCTCTCTCGTCTCTCTCTACTCTCTCTCTCTCTCTATCTCTCTCTCAATTCAATTCAATTCAATTCAAGGGCTTTATTGGCATGGGAAACATGTGTTAACATTGCCAAAGCAAGTGAGGTAGACAACATATAGAGTGAATATATAAAGTGAAAAACAACAAAAATTAACAGTAAACATTACACATACAGAAGTTTCAAAACAGTAAAGACATTACAAATGTCATATTATATATATATATACAATGTACAAATAGTTAAAGGATACAAGATAAAATGAATAAGCATAAATATGGGTTGTATTTACAATGGTGTTTGTTCTTCACTGGTTGCCCTTTTCTCGTGGCAACAGGTCACAAATATTGCTGCTGTTATGGCACACTGTGGAATTTCACCCAAAAGATATGGGAGTTTTTCAAAATTGGATTTGTTTTCGAATTCTTTGTGGATCTGTGTAATCTGGGGAAATATGTCTCTCTAATATGGTCATACATTGGGCAGGAGGTTAGGAAGTGCAGCTCAGTTTCCACCTCATTTTGTGGGCAGTGAGCACATAGCCTGTCTTCTCTTGAGAGCCATGTCTGCCTACGGCGGCCTTTCTCAATAGCAAGGCTATGCTCACTGAGTCTGTACATAGTCAAAGCTTTCCTTAATTTTGGGTCAGTCACAGTGGTCAGGTATTCTGCCGCTGTGTACTCTCTGTGTAGGGCCAAATAGCATTCTAGTTTGCTCTGTTTTTTTGTTAATTCTTTCCAATGTGTTAAGTAATTAT